>NC_135806.1:3420866-3698547 GCF_964213995.1 Mustelus asterias
GACGGAAGAAGGTGGAAGAGAGAATGTCCGGGGTGCGCTGGGTGCTTAATTATGCTGGCTGCTTTGCTGGGGCAGCGGGAATTGTAGACAGAGCCAATGGATGGGAGGCTGGTTTGCGTGATGGACTGGGCTTCATTCACGACACTTTGTAGTTCCTTGCGGTCTTGGACAGAGCAGGAGCCATACCAAGCTGTGATACAACCAGAAAGAATGCTTTCTATGGTGCATCTGTAAAAGCTGGTGAGAGCCGTAGCTGACATGAGGGCAAGTAGGGCAATAGAGACAGAGGTTGACAAACAAACAGTGGGGATGCTTTTAACAAAACCCCCTCCTCCAAAGAACTGCTCAACTCTGAGACCATCCTGTATTTAAGTCTTCATCCCAACTGTTCAGCCTGGTTTAAATGCTTGAAATATTTGCTGTACACTGACCTCAATACTAAAAGGATCAAGTAATAAAACATGTGCCAAGACTTCCACTGTGACTGCTGACGGTTCTCGTAATAGTTGCTCAAAGGTATGTCTCCCAAAGGGAAGGGTTGTCAGGAATTTCTGGCATGTGCGCCCACACAGAAACACCACCAAAGAGTGGGATGAGATAGATGAGCAAAACTCTTGACGATATTTCATTCTGTTTAAAAGTGATCCAATAGATTTCAGTGAGTAATACCGACCAGCAATTATTCTTGGCAGGTCAGGTGGGATAGGTGTGGAGGAGGGTGGGGTGGGGGGGGGAGGGGGGGAGGGTGTGTGGATGGGGTGGGAGGGGTGATGAGAAGGTGTAAGGGATGGTATAAGGGAGGGGTGATTGTGTGGGTGTGTGGCAGGTACAGAGGGGGGGAGGGTGTGGAGGAGGGTGAAGGGATTGTGGGAGGGCATAGGGTGTGGAGGAGGGCGAGGGGGTGTGGGAGGGAACAGGGTACAGGAGGGTAGGAGGGATGTGAGAGGGTGCAGTGTACAGGAGGGTAGGAGGAGGTGTGGTCAGGCACAAGGTACAGGAGGGCAGGAGCGGGTGTGCGAGAGTGCAGGGTGCAGGAGGGTAGGAGGAGGTGTTGGAGGGCACAGGATGTGGAGGAGGGTGAAGGGGTGTGGGAGAGTGCAGGGTACTGGAAGGTAGGAAGGGGTGTAGGAATGTATAGGGTACAGGAAGGTAGGAGGGGGTGTGGGAGGGTACAGGGTACAGGAGGGTAGGAGTGGATGTGGGATGGTGCAGGGGGTTGAGGGTGTGGATTAGGCGATAGTGCGGTGAATCCCACGCAGGGATATGAAGACCGGAAGGTTGGAAATGTGGAAGCTCAGCTGATGTTGACAATACTCCCTCAATTAAACAGCATTCTGCAGATTCTCACCCAGCACACAGCTAGACTCTGGGAGGGAGCAGTGAATTCAGTTGCAGACGGCCAGACTCAGGGGTCTTGGATCTTAGACAGAAACATAAAGAGGCTGATGTGAAATTGACATTATACTAAAGAGCCAATATTGAGTTTCACTGACATTGATGGAACTGGATGTCAGTCTGGCGTAGAAGAGATGACCAATTGGAACCACCTGTGCTGTTCTACAGCCTAATACTAATTTCTGCCCTCTTGTTACTGGCAAAGAGTGGCTATGGCTTTCACACAATATTTATATCCTTTGAAATAACAGCTTTCCCTCTAGGTATGGTGTGTAAAATAATTGAATCTTTTTAAGCCTCGAGATGAAACATATTGGGGGGTATTTTCCCATTCCACCTGCCATGGGAATCGTAGTGAAGTGGGGGAAGGTGGGGGGGGGGGGGGGGGGAAGGGGGGCAGACCATGCAAAGGTTCATTGACCTCAGAAGGGATTTTCCGGCTTTGGGGCGGGTGCGGCCGGAAAATCCCACTCATTGAGCAGGCATCAGGCAGTGCCAAGGGGGCGGGGCCAGAGGTGGGAGGGGGCCTGCTGGAGCAGGCCATTTGGGGGGAGAGGGCAATCAGTTGGTGGAGTGGAGGGGAACCCTCTCCCACTCTGCAATTGGGATGACTGGGAGAGGGAGGGAGGAGGTGATCGGGGCTAGCCATCCGGGTGGTGGTGGGGGGGGAGGGGGGTCGGAAATGCTGAAGGGGATTGGGAGATCAGGGTTGGTCGGGGGGTGGGGGAACATTAGGGCTGTCCCAGGGAGGTCTGGGAGGCCTGCGATCAGTGGGTGGGGGGGTGGGGGAGAGTCGATAGGACAGCGATCGGAGGCCAGCGATCGGGAGACCGGTAATGCAGGGCTAGTGTGCATGCTGACAGATCGACACATGCGCAGTGGTCCACTCAGCGCTATGCTGCCGGCCTCTCGGGCAGGAATAGGCCCCGCTCACAGATTTCCAGAGTGAATCCCGCTAGGGCCCTCTGTGATGTTCATTTTGGAAATCAGGCTGAAAAAGACAACAGGATTTACTCCCATTTTCCCGCATGTCGGGGATTTTGAATTCTTTTGGGAGAATCTCAGCTTTAATCTTTCAAGGGCAAAACAAGAGATAAATGCTGCAAAGATTTGTATTTTCCTGTATTCTCACTTTTAAGAAAATATTTGTCTGGCAGATTTGTTTATTATTTCAATCTTCCTTGCTATCCATGTGGAAAGTTTTGTTTCTGATGGCAGTAAGTAGAATAAAAGGTCCTATTATGTAATATTTACAAGTAGCTCCGTGTTAAATAATGGAATCACTGTTGCAGTTCAAGAGAGAAAGGCATGGATTGTTTCAAAACCCTAAAGTTTCTCTGTTATTGCAAAATGTGATGGATAATAAATGCCAGCGATTTTATAAATCATAACAGCTTGTCTCATAACAGGATAAATAGCCCAGATTTGAGACTTAGCAAGTGGAACAGCAAGTAAATATTAACCCTGGCCTCCAGCAGCCTGCTCAGCACATGTCTAAAGCAGGAATACATTGTGGAATAGGTCTGCATGTTTCAATGAAGCAAAACCCACCCCTTAATAATTGGTTGCATTGGCATTCATTGCGCCACAATATCCTGTATTGTTAATCAGTCCATCAGGTCATTGCGGCAAGGGTTCCTCAGGGGAGTACATTAGACATGAGTACCTTTAGCTGCTTCACCTTCCCTCCATCGTAAGGGGGATAGTCACTGGTTGCATAATGTTCCGTGCTATTCACAATTCCTCAGATATTGAAGCAGTCTGTGTCCATATGCAAGACTTGGACTAGATTTATCCTTGGCCTGATAAGTGCCAAGTAACATTCGTGCCACACAAGTGCCAGACAACAACCATCTCCAACAAGAGAGAATCAGACCATCACCCCAGACATTCAATGACATTACCATTGCTGATTCCCCCACTGTCAACACCCTGGGGTTACAAAGCCAGAAATTGAACTGGACTAGCCATATAAATACTATGACCCCCAGAACAGATCATAGGTTAAAAATTCAGAATCATAGAATACTACAGTGCAGAAGAGGTCCTTCGGCCCATCGAGTTAGCACTGACACATGAAAGGCCTTGACCTGCCCACCTAATCCTCATTGCCAGCACTTGGCCCATAGCCTTGAATGTTGTGGTGTGCCAAGTGCTCATTCAGGTACTTTTTAAAGGGTGTGATATTTAATTCAATGGTGAGTAACTCACCTCCTGACTCCCCAAAGCCTGTCCTCCATCTACAAGCCACAAGTCAAGAGTATGATGGAATACTCTCCACTTGCCAGCTCCAACAACACTCAAAAAGCAGCCCGTTTGATTGGCACCCCATCCACCACCTTCAACATGCACTCCTTCCACCATAGGCACATAGTGGCACAGTGTGTACCATCAGAAAGATGATCTGCAGGATCTCTACAAGGCTCGTTCAATAGCACCTTCCTAACCCATGGTGTCTACCTTTGAGAAGGTCAAGGACAGCACATAGATGGGAACACCACCACTTACATTTGCCCCTCCAAGTCACTCACCATCCTGACTTAGAACTTACCATTCCTATCACTGGGTGAAAGTACTGAAACTCCCTTCCTAACAGCACTGTAGGTGTACCTACACCCGATGGAGCAGGCACCCATCACTTCGCAATGGCAATTAGGGATGTGCAACAAATGCTGGGCCACATCCCACAAACGAATAGAAAAAAACATATATAACTTGAACAAATGCAAACTTGCAATAATTAGGCCAGTGTATGAAACCTGCCAAAATAACTAGACTGCTTCTAATAGCAACCAGGCAGAAACATTGTTGCAGTCCAGATGATTTTGATCGCTGCGTTTCACGATTGCATCTTAACATAGTTTTTAAATTAAATTATATTACAAATTGATCGCAAAATGTCTCATGGAAAACAGAGTTCTAACGCAAAGAAAGAACCCAGCCAAACATTTTCATTGTGTATAGACCAGCCATCCTGGAACAGGTAAAAGCAAATTAGATCGGATCAGCCAGAACCGCAAAAAAAAGAGAAAAAGGTGTTTGTTTTTTTCCCCTTGTTTACTCTGTCAGTTGAGGATAATCAGTGGCCAAGTTTTGCTTTTCTCTGGGTGAAGATTGGCACACATTGAAGGGCACAAAACCATGTAAATATACTGGTCAACATGTTGCCAAACCAAAACTGCAGCTGTGTTGCAGAACTGTTTATATGCTTGCCGATGCTTGATCCCAATGTTCTTGGTCAGTTGTATCATGACTGTGAGATGTCATTAATTGGTCACCTGATGCCGTTAGGAGTCTTTCCTGAAAGCATTTGTTGACGTGTCGAACTGCCCAAAAAACAGCCACAACTGAAAACCGTGGGTTCGTAACTACGTTGGCCTCAAAGCATGAATTTAGCAGTTTTCAGAATACTTTGGCTTTGAACAAAAAAGACCCTCGGTGACGGGCAAGGCAGAAATCTGTGCAAGATTGCTGGCAGTGTGAAATGACAGCACAAACTCCCTCTTGTTAGTTTCTGCAGTTTTTGGTTTTGGAAGGATTTCTCAAGGAAACCACTTCTACTGTAAGTGAGAAAACTAGCTTGCAGAATTTCTTTTTCAGAAGGTAATAAGCATATTCAGAGCATTGTTTCAATTCGTTACCAAAAGTAAATAAGTCCAATACCACATTCAAATTCGTAACAAAAGGTTGCCTGTTTTTTTTAAATAATCCCAGTATAATGACAGGGAGTGAGGTTAAAATAAATCTTAGCGATGGTTTATTCAGGTTCATTTATTCTGGTGTGTTTTTATTGAAAGGAGTAAATTTAAAGTTGACTTTGACTATCGACATGTTCCATGCCAATCTCAGCGAATCTAATTCCATTTGGAATGTGGCCTCTGTTTATGAATCTTTCATCCGAGTCATTTATATAGAAAGTGTAATTAGTCAGGAATAGCATCAGGACAGGCAGGAAGTGGGCAGAATCCAGTTGTACTCAGTCTGTAGCTACTCACACACGTATCGTTTATAACCCAGGCGTCCAGAATTTATGTGCTGAGGGTATAAATGTGTTTCTTTTTTCTCTCCTCTCCCATTCTCAGGTCCTGTTTCTGCTGTAGTTTGTATCCTCCCTCTCTCTCTCTCTCTTGAGTCTTTCTCATCCTCATTCCAATCAAACCCTCTTCCTTTTTCCCCTCACTGTGACTCATTTCAGGGGGCACTCCAGAAGGCAAAGCCCAGCCTTGTCCCTCATCCCCCATGACATACAGGCACCTCTGCACCTTCCCACCCGGAGTGGTCAGCACAGCTGGTTTTTGCTTTAGAAGACCAGTAATGAATCGTATCAGCGTGATATCACGCCACCAGGGTGGGGGTGGAGGATGTGTTGTGGGCAGGCACTACAGCATCATCCCTTTAATGATATATAAAATTATGTTTATAGTATTGAAATTGGGTAACTGCCTTCTTTGGGCATGAATCTGATTATGCCACCAATGGTGGGTTGGGAGGGTGGGTGTGGGGGAGGGGGGAATCTCAAACTGAGATCTTAGTGTCACAAATCCTGATTTTGGCCAGTTGCAGGATTTAGCAGCCATAGTTAACAGGGCCACTCGATCGATCGCAGCCAATGCATCACATTTCAGATCATTGTGGATTAAAGATGTGGCAATTCAATTGGCATTGTTTATAAATGATCTCCTTCAGTCAGATAAGCCAGTTAAGAAGGTGTCTTTGACTAGCAACTCCCAAATTTGCAACCTCTCTACCACCTAGAAGGATAATTAAGCAACAACCAAATAGGAATACCACCATCTCCAAGTTCCTCTCCAAGTCACTCACCATCCTGACTTGGAAATATTTTGCTGTTCCTTAACTGTCGCTGGGTCAGAATCCTGGAACTCCCTTCCTAACAGCACTGCAGATGTATCTACACCACATGGACTGCAGCGGTTCAATACAGCAGCTCACCACCACCTTCTCAAGGGGCAATTAGGGATGGGCAATAAATGCTGGCCTATCCCAATGACTCAATCAACCCTGAATGAGTAAATCTCCGCATGTTTAAATGTTACCTTGAAGTGAGGAGAATTGAATCAAAGGTAAGTTCCAGTGACATTTGTTCTAAAGGCAGTTCACAGGTATACATTAGGATCCTGATCTCCCACATTAACATTGACAGGAGACTGTCACAACCCAGGGGGAAAGAAGGTCGGCCTACCTCTGGACCAGAAGCTCTGGATTCACATCCAAAGTCAGGACTTGTTGGCCACAGCAGGGAAAGGAAATTATGATGCGATTAGGCGAGATTTAGCAGGCATAGGTTGGGGAAGGAAACTGCAGGGGATGGGCACAATTGAAATGTGGAACTTGTTCAAGGAACAGCTACTACGCGTCCTTGATAAATATGTACCTGTCAGGCAGGGAGGAAGCAGACGTGTGAGGGAACCGTGGTTTACCAAGGAGGTTGAATCTCTTGTGAAGAGGAAGAAGGAGACTTATGTAAGGATGAGACATGAAGGCTCAGTTAGGGAACTTGAAAGTTACAAGTTAGCCAGGAAGGACCTAAAGAAAGAGTTAAGAAGAGCCAGGAGGGGACATGAGAAGTCTTTGGCAGGTAGGATCAAAGAAAACCCTAAAGCTTTCTATAGGTATGTCAGGAGTAAAAGAACGAATAGGGTAAGATTAGGGCCAGTCAAGGACAGGAGTGGGAAGTTGTGCGTGGAGTCTGAAGAGATAGGAGAGGCACTGAATGAATATTTTTCGTCAGTATTCACACTGGAGAAGGACAGTGTCGAGGGGAGTACTGAGATGCAGGCTGTTGGACTGGATGGGATTGAGGTTCATAGGGAGGAGGTGTTAGCAATTCTGGAAAGGGTAAAAATAGATAAGTCTCCTGGGCCGGATGGGATTTATCCTAGGATTCTCTGGGAGGCTAGAGAGGAGATTGCAGAGCCTTTGGCTTTGATCTTTGGGTCGTCATTGTCTACTGGAACAGTGCCAGAAGACTGGAGGATAGCAAATGTTGTCCCCTTGTTCAAAAAGGGGAGTAGGGACAACCCTGGTAATTATAGACTGGTGAGCCTTACTTCTGTTGTGGGCAAAGTATTGGAAAGGATTATAAGAGATAGGATTTATAATCACCTGGAAAGGAATAATTTGATTAGGGATAGTCAGCACGGTTTTGTGAAGGGTAGGTCATGCCTCACAAACCTTATTGAGTTCTTTGAGAAGGTGACCAAAGAGGTGGATGAGGGTAAAGCGGTTGATGTGGTGTATATGGATTTCAGCAAAGCGTTTGGTAAGGTTCCCCATGGTAAGCTTTTGCAGAAAATACGGACACATGGGATTGAGGGTGATTTAGTGGTTTGGATCAGGAATTGGCTAGCTGTAAGAAAACAGAGGGTGGTGGTTGATGGGATATATTCATCCTGGAGTTCAGTTACTAGTGGTGTACCGCAAGGATCTGTTTTAGGGCCACTGCTGTTTGTCATTTTTATTAATGACCTGGATGAGGGCATAGAAGGATGGGTTAGTAAATTTGCGGATGACACTAAAGTCGGTGGAGTTGTAGACAGTGCGGAGGAAAGTGGCAGGTTACAGAGGGACATAGATAAGCTGCAGAGCTGGGCTGAGAGGTGGCAAATGGAGTTTAATGCGGAAAAGTGCAAAGTGATTCACTTTGGAAAGAGTAACAGGAATACAGAGTACTGGGCTAATGGTAAGATACTTGGTAGTGTGGATGAACAGAGGGATCTGGGTGTCCATGTGCATAGATCCCTGAAAGTTGGCACCCAGGTTGATAGGGTTGTTAAGAAGGCGTACGGTGTGTTAGCTTTTATTGGTCGAGGGATTGAGTTTCGGAGCCAGGAGGTCATGTTGCAACTGTACAAAACTCTGGTGCGGCCGCACTTGGAGTATTGCGTACAGCTCTGGTCGCCGTATTATAGGAAGGATGTGGAAGTGTTGGAAAGGGTGCAGAGGAGGTTTACCAGGATGTTGCCTGGTATGGTGGGAAAATCATATGAGGAAAGGCTGAGGGGCTTGAGGTTGTTTTCGTTAGAGAGAAGAAGGTTAAGAGGTGACTTAATAGAGGCTTACAAGATGATCAGAGGATTAGATAGGGTGGATAGTGAGAGCCTTTTTCCTCGGATGGTGATGGCTAACATGAGGGGACATAGCTTTAAATTGAGGGGTGAGAGATATAGGACAGATGTTAGAGGTAGGTTCTTTACTCAGAGAGTAGTAAGGGCGTGGAATGCCCTGCCTGCAGCAGTAGTGGACTCGTCAACATTAAGAGCATTCAAATGGTTATTGGATAAACATTTGGATGATATTGGAATAGTGTAGGTTAGATGGGCTTTAGATTGGTTTCACTGGTCGGCGCAACATCGAGGGCTGAAGGGCCTGTACTGCGCTGTAATGTTCTATGTTCTATGTTCTATAACATGGTTCAAGGGGCTGATAATCAGCTTGGAGATCTTTCCACCACCTCCCCACTCTTCCCCCAGAGAGAACAACATGGCATCAATAACTGAAAGCTATTATTTATCCCTTTTCAATAGGAGTGAGCAGGTATTCTCATGATCCTGATCTCCTACATTAGGAGATGGGGGAACGTCTGCAGAATTCTGGGGCTTCTAACTCCTAGTTCTTGTTCTATGCGCTTACTGCCAAGCTCCAGGGTAACTAACACTCACTGAAAGAGAAAAATAGGGAGGAAACATGTTTGGAACCTAATGAGGGGTCACATGATATGTGCCAAACCCTAATAGCAATAGTGAGGAAATCACTGTGCTGTTAGTCCATGTTCATTTTCCTAATGCCATCAGCCAATCTGTAGCAAACTACCGCAAACAGCAAATTTAAAATGGTTAGATAATTTGTTGTAGTTGTGTTGGTTGAGTGATAAGAAGGGCGGCACGGCAGCACAGTGGTTAGCACTGCTGCCTCACAGCTCCAGGGACCTGAGTTTGATTCCTGGCTTGGGTCACTGTCTGCGTGGAGTTAGCACATTCTCCCCGTGTCTGCATGGGTTTCCTCCAGGTGCTCCAGTTTCCTCCCACAGTCCAAAGATGTGCAGCTGGCTTGGCTATAGTAGAAGCTTATTTAGTTTGTTTAAAACCAGGGAATTGTGTGGATTTCTTCTCCTACAGGGTAACTGGGACTTCAAACCTTTTCTACTTTAAATAAAATAGTTACTGCTCCCTAATCAAATCACAATGTACTTCCCAAGTGAGAGCCTAACTCTTTCCAGCTGCCACGTCAGTTGCCAGCATGTCAGTCTACTGCAGCGCAGGACATTCTCTAAACTATGATCAATCATTATTAATTTGTGGCCTAGTAATAGGGCAGCATGTGTGCCAGTTCATGAGGAAGGAATATCCCTCCGTGGTTCAATCTCACTTTAATATCACAACCTGCACCGCTGCAGATTCACGTTCCCTTGACAGTTTCACCAAATGTAGACCTTTTGTGCTGAAAAGTACAAGCCTCTCTCTGCCAGTGCTGCCGTATCTGTTAATTAATCTCTGCAGTAGGTTGGTCTGGTTTGCAACAGTTTCATGGGTGCGAATACTGTTGTAGAATCATACAGCACAGGAGGAGGCTATTACATAGAAACATAGAAACTAGAAGCAGGAGGAGGCCATTCGGCCCTTCGAGCCTGCTCCGCCACTCATTATGATAATCTCTCATCATCAAATTCAATATCCTGAACCGGCTTCCCCCCCGTATCCCTTGATCTCTTTAGCCCAAAGAGTGAAATCTAATTTTTTCTTGAAATCACTCAACATTTTGGCCTTAACTACTTCCTGTGGTAATGAATTCCACACATTCATAGAAACATAGAAACATGGAAGATAGGAGCAGGAGGAGGCCATTTGGTCCTTCGAGCCTGCTCCGCCATTCATTTTGATCATGGCTGATCATCCAATCAATAGCCTAATCTTGCTTTTTCCCCATAACATTTGATCCTATTCCATCCAAGTGCTAAATCCAGCCACCTCTTGAATGCATTCAATGTTTTGGCATCAACTAGTCCCTGTGGTAAGGAATTCCACAGGCTCACCACTCTTTGGGTGAAGAAATGTCTCCTCACCTCTGTCCTAAATGGTCTACCCTGAATCCTCTGGTGTGACCCCTGGTTCTGGACTCCCCCACCATCGGGAACATCCTCCCTGAATGTGTCCGATCCAGACCTGTTAGAATTTTATAAGTCTCTATGAGATCCCCCCCTCATTCATCTGAACTCCAGTGAAAACAATCCTAACCTAGTCAATCTTTCCTCATACATCAGTCCCGCCATCCCCGGAATCAGCCTGGTAAACCTTCGCTGCACTCCCTCAAGAGCAAGAACATCCTTCCTCAGAAAAGGAGACCAAAACTTTACACGATACTCTAGGTGTGGCCTCACCAAGACCCTGTATAATTGCAACAACACATCCCTGCTCCTGTACTCGAAACCTCTCGCAATGAAGGCCAACATACCATTTGCCTTCTTTACCGCCTGCTGCACCTGCATGCTTACCTTCAGCGACTGGTGCACAAGGACACCCAGGTCCCGCTGCACACTCCCCTCTCCCAATTTACAGCCATTCAGGTAGTAATCTGCCTTCTTGTTTTTGCTTCCAAAGTGAATAACCTCACACTTATCCAAATTATACTGCATCTGCCATTGATTAGCCCACTCACCCAACCTGTCCAGATCAGTCTGAAGGATCTCTGCATCCTCATCACAGTTCACCCTCCCACCCAACTTGGTATCATCTGCAAACTTTGAGATGTTACATTTTGTTCCCTCATCCAAATCATTAATATATATTGTGAATATCTGGGGTCCATAAGACCATAAGACATAGGAGCGGAAGTAAGGCCATTCGGCCCATCGAGTCCACTCCACCATTCAATCATGGTTGATTTCAACTCCATTTACCCGCTCTCTCCCCATAGCCCTTAATTCCTCGAGAAATCAAGAATTTATCAATTTCTGTCTTGAAGACGCTCAACGTCTCGGCCTCCACAGCCCTCTGTGGCAATGAATTCCACAGACCTACCACTCTCTGGCTGAAGAAATTTCTCCTCATCTCTGTTCTAAAGTGACTCCCTTTTATTCTAAGGCTGTGCCCCCGCGTCCTAGTCTCCCCTGCTAATGGAAACAACTTCCCTACGTCCATCCTATCTAAGCCGTTCATTATCTTGTAAGTTTCTATTAGATCTCCCCTCAACCTCCTAAACTCCAATGAATATAATCCCACGATCCTCAGACGTTCATCGTATGTCAGGCCTACCATTCCTGGGATCATCCGTGTGAATCTCCGCTGGACCCGCTCCAGTGCCAGTATGTCCTTCCTGAGGTGTGGGGCCCAAAATTGCTCACATGTCCCGGCATCGATCCCTGTGGCACCCCACTAGTTACTGCCTGCCAATTTGAAAAACACCCATTAATTCTTACTCTTTGTTTCCTCTGCCAGCCAGTTTTCTATCCATCTCAATACACTTCCTCCAATCCCATGCGCTTTAATCTTGCACGATAGTCTCTTGTGCGGGACTTTGTCAAACGCTTTCTGAAAGTCCAAATATACCACATCTACTGGTTCCCCCTTGTCAACTCTACTAGTTACATCTTCAAAGAACTCCATTAGATTTGTCAAGCATGATTTCCCCTTCATAAATCCATGCTGACTCTGTCTGATCCTGCCACTGCTTTCTAAATGCTCTGCTACAAAGTCCTTGATAATGGATTTGAGAATTTTCCCCATTACTGATGTTAAGCTTACTGATCTATAATTCCCTGTTTTCTCTCTACTTCCCTTTTTGATTATATTGGAGTGACATTCGCCACCCTCCAATCTGCAGGGACTGTTCCAGAGTCCTGGAAGATGACCACCAATGCATCCACTATTTCTCGAGCCACTTCCTTAAGTACTCTGGGATGTAGATTATCAGGCCCTGGAGATTTATCCGCCTTCAATCGCATCAACTTTCCCAGTACCATTTTTCTACTAATATTGATCTCCCTCAGTTCTTCCCTCTCACTAAATCTTGCATTCTCCAACATTTCTGGCATCTGATTTGTGCCCTCTTTTGTGAAGACAGAACCAAAGTGTGTATTCAGTTGCTCGGCCATTTTGTTGTCCCCTATTAAACATTCCCCCGTTTCTGTCTGTAGGGGACCTACATTTGTCTTCACCAACCCCTTTATCTAAAAGTGAGTCACTGTCTGTGTGGAGTTTGTACGTTCTCCCCGTGTCTGCGTGGCTTTCCTCCGGATGCTCCGGTTAGGTTGGGTTAGGTTCATTGACTCTGGTTAGGTTCATTGACCCAAACAGGCACCGAAGTGTGGCGACTAGGGGAATTTCACAGTAACTTCATTGCAGTGTTAATGTAAACCTTACTTGTGACACTAATAAATAAACTTAAAAAAAACACAGTAGTCAAAAACCACACTGAAAATAAATATTCTATTTCTCAGTGCTTGGTCTGATTATTTATATCTAGAGTCTGTTTACTGGACACTGCAATGGATGGGGAGTTAGATTGTGGAGTGTGGGTGGGCTAACAGAAGCTATAAACACACAATTGTTGTTACAATGAAAAAATTATCAGAGCAGACTGCAACAAAGCTTTCATCATTGATTTGAATTTTGAAACTATGTGGGCCCTTGATCTCCACACATTTACTCACTCTTGCCAAAGTTAATAACTGCAATTCGCCCCTTCAGCTCTTTCGCAAATTGAGGACTGGCTGTTCGATGGCTAACTGGATGGATTATAAATATGAATACAATGCTCACTTTTTACCGTATGCGTATTAATGATCATACAACAAAAATGACTTCTCCAGAGTAGAAAAGTGAATTCTCATGCTGGTGAACATAGGAGGTCATTAAATGGGCCATCAGACAATGTCATAGAAAACGCAATGTGGTTCTAATTTGCTGCAGATCCCAGACTCTTGATTGCAATGCCTGAGCAGATCTACCGATGCACCTTCAAACGTGACTGGGTGTCTTTGCCAGTTCTTCATCAGTCACCAGATGAGGGAGCAGTGCTCTGAAAGCTCGTGATTCCAAATAAACCTGTTGGAGTTTAACCTGATGTTGTGAGGCTTCTTACTGAGTTCTTCAGAAATCAATGGAAGGGAATGGAGGGATATGGTCCCAGGTAGGGTAGGGGGTTTTAGTTCACAAGAACATAAGAACATAAGAACTAGGAGCAGGAGTAGGCCATCTGGACCCTCGAGCCTGCTCCGCCATTCAATAGGATCATGGCTGATCTTTTTGTGGACTCAGCTCCAATTACCCGCATATTCACCATAACCCTTAATTCCTTTACTGTTCAAAAATTTATCTATCCTTGCCTTAAAAACATTCAATGAGGTAGCCTCAACTGCTTCACTGGACAGGGAATTCCACAGATTCACAACCCTTTGTGTGAAGCAGTTCCTCCTCAACTCAGTCCTAAATCTGCTTCCCCTTATTTTGAGGCCACGCCCCCCAGTTCTAGGTTCACCCACCAGTGGAAACAACTTCCCTGCTTCTATCTTATCTATTCCCTTCATGATCTTATATGTTTCTATAAGATCTCCCCTCATTCTTCTGAATTCCAATGCGTATAGCCCCAGTCTACTCAGTCTCTCCTCATAAGCCAACCCTCTCAACTCCGGAACCAACCTATTGAATCTCCTCTGCACCCCCTCCAGTGTCAGGATATCCTTTCTCAAGTAAGGAGACCAAAACTGTACACAGTACTCCAGGTGTGGCCTCACCAGCACCTTATACAGCTGCAACATAACCTCACTGTTTTTAAACTCCATCCCTCTCGCAATGAAGGACAAAATTCCATTTGCCGCCTTAATTACCTGCTGCACCTACAAACCAATTCCTTGAGCTTCCTGCACAAGGCCACCCAGGTCCCTCTGCACAGCAGCATGCTGCAATTTTTTACCATTTAAATAATAGTCCATTTTGCTGTTATTCCTACCAAAATGGATGACCTCACATTTACCAACATTGTACTCCATCTGCCAGACCCTCACCCACTCAGATTATCTATATTCCTTGGCAGACTTTCAGCGTCCTCTGCACACTTTGCTCTTCCACCCATCTTAGTGTCATCTGCGAATTTTGACACACTACACTTGGTCCCCCAACTCCAAGTCATCTAGTTCAGTCGGGCAGCATGGCCAGTGCAGGTTGGAGGGCCGAAGGGCCTGTTCCTGTGCTGTAATTTTCTTTGTTCTTTGTTTTTCTTTGTTCAGTGCGTGTCATTTCTTCTCGTCTTTTTTGTGAGTGGCATCCATTACAAATTAGCAAAACATTTTCACAATGAATAAATTACATTTGAGCTTTATGAATTAAAATCTGTGCTTGCTGTATCATTTTATGTGCGGAGATACCGGTGGGGATGCTGGCGTTGGATTGGGGTGGGCACAGTAAGAAGTCTCACAACACCAGGTTAAAGTCCAACAGGTTTATTTGGAATCACGCGCTTTCGGAGCGCTGCTCCTTCATCAGGTGAATGGAGAGGTGGGTTCATGGCCCTGTTTGTGAACCCACTTCTCCACTCACTTTATGTGGATACAGATAGTGATGAAAACTTTCTCTTTCTCTCTCACCTTTCCGAACTATTCTGATTGCGTTATTTCTGTACTGTAATCTCATCATCTATGGCTTCATTTACTGATCTGTTATGCCTGTCCACAAAATTTGAGTGAATTGGACTTATTTCTAGTTGTGACATTGAAGCTGAGTCGCACAAAATAAAAATGAAGAAAAATCCATGTATCCAATCATGGGTTACAGAAATTCAAGCTCTGTGTAACTCCAGCAACCTCAAGCTGTTTCATTCAATGTCAGTACTAACTCTCGCCAAAGTTAGAGTCAATTATGACCATTTAAAATAATGTTAAGACAAAGTGACCAAAAAAATCCACAAATATGTGAATAATCTCAGTCATTTTATCAATGAGCCTCTCTAAGAAATAGCAAATGTTCATTCAACAATAGTTATCACCAGTGTTAAAAGGAAATCTGTGAAGTTTGAACAACTCGATTACTGTCTTCAATCTGCCTTCAGAAATATTATCAGAATTTTTTTTGTTACACTCTCTTACTTTCCTTCAAACTGTGCCCCACCGTCTGTGTTTACTTTGTCTGATGATTCACTCACAAAATGAGGAGCTCCTTCAGTGGCTGGCATCAAAAGTGAGTTATTCAGTTATATGGTTGCTAGTTTAACACCAGCTGATTAAACAGTCGATATATGAATCATACCCGTTCTTCCATGAGTTCCTTTGAATGGAACAAGAAAAGCAGATGGATAGCAAATGACATGCACACTGATTTAAGTATTTTCTAGCATACTATATGTATAATATATAAAGCATGCATGTATATATAAATATTTATACACGTATATATAATGAATTATACAAATGCAAAACAAAATAAAAATAGAATAAAAATTGTCTAAAGATCTGGAGATGCAAGTTCAAATCCTATCATAGAATGACAGAATCCCTGCAGTGCAGAAAGAGGCCATTCAGCCCATCTACTCCTCAGCAACCCTCCCACAGAGCATTTTACCCAGGCTCACTCCCCGTAACCCCATACATTTATCCCACTAACCTACACATCTTTGGACACGAATGGCAATTTAGCACGGCCAATCAACCTTGCCTGCACATCTTTGGAGTGTGGGAGGAAACCGGGGCACCCGGAGGAAACCCACGCAGACACGGCGTGAACATGCAAACTCCACACAGTCACCCAACGCCAGAATCGAATCCAAGTCCCTGAAAGTGTGAGGCAGCATTGTTAACCACTGAGCCGCCATGCCACCCTATCAGCAATGGAATTTGAATTCAGTTAATAAAGTTAATCTGGAATGAAATGCTAGCGTTTGTTGGTGACCAGAAGCTACGGGCCTGATTTTGCCGTTGCGTCGCGCCCGTTTTCGAACGCGAAAACTTGGTAAAGTCGGGCGTGAGACGGTTAGTGCGATCCGTGCCCGCGTCCACGCAGATGTCCACTTTACCAAGGCCCAAAAATGGCCGCGATCCGAACCGCGCCCGAAACAGGCGCAACGGCGATTTAAATGCATTTGCATGCATTTAAATTGAATTACTGAGCTGCCCGCCCAACTTTATCAGCATTTCCCTCTTTACCATCGCGTTCACGCATCCAGATTCGGCACGAAACAGACCTGCTCGGCAAAGATCTGTTTCGGGTGCTCCAGCTTCTGAAGAGGTCAGCTCAGAGCTTCCAGCGGCTCTCCAACTCAGATCGGGGGGAGGGGGGGAGGGAGGCAGGTCAGATCATTCTCTGGTGGGTGGGGGGAGGAGGGAGGCCATATGGATCTCTGGTGAGGGGGCGGGGGTGGGGGGGACCGCTGCCACTCTGCAGGCGATCAGTGGGGGGGAAGGGGGGCAGAGGCTTGCGATCCGTCTGGGTAGCAGAGAGGGGGTGGATGGATAAGGGAGACAGTTATGTTGTGGGGGTGGGGCGATGTCTGTGGGGGCCATCACTCCCGGGCCGCAAAATGTGGATAAAGCCGCCCGGGAGCGAATTTTTTTCTCACTGCACATGTGCAGTTGAAGGCTCCAAGTGTTTCGGACACGATAAGCCCCACCCACAGCGTGGTTCAGACCCGCGGTTTTTTTTCCAGGCTGAGTGCGTATGGAGGCGCCTGAGAACAAGTTTCCAAGTCGGATCTGAATTATGCCCAGATTCAGCACTGAGAATGAAAATGGTAAAATCGGGCCTTATGTGTGAAATTCCATCTATTTCAATAATGTCCTTTAGGGAAGGAAATCTGCCGTCCTTACCCGGTCTGGCATACATCTGACTCCAGATCCACAGCAATGTGGTTGACTCTTAACTGCCCTCTGAAAGGGATGGGCAAACCACGAAATGGTTTTTGAGAAGGTGGCTTAGCATCATCTTCTCAAGGACAATTAAGACTGGGAAATAAATGTTGGTTTTACCAGCGATGCCCACATCCCATGAATGAATTAAAAAATAAGTCTGAAAAGATCTGAAGAAAATAAGAAATTATTTCCCAAAGCGGCACCATACCGTTGGAGGAATTACTTCCATTTCAGCAGAAGTTCAATTGTGTTTCGATAAAGCAGCTCATGTCACCTGGGGCAGCATGGGTATGGTCGATGCCCGAATCACTGCATTTTTATATATTTTATGAAGTAGATTAAGAATCCCAGCAGGAGATTTCTAAAAGTGCTGGCTAAATTGATAATTCCATTCCAATTTTCTTCCCGCACCTAGTAGCTCACTAAGGCAGACTTTCATCTGTTTCCATAGCTAGTAATTCCCAGAACATGTTGCTAGTCTCTCGCCAGAGGCTTATAGCTTGAGGGGCGCCACTCCACACCAAAGATGGCTCCCACTTTTACCATCAGCCATTGACATGTTTGGAAGTATTGACAGGATGACACACTCAACTTGTTTGACTGCGTAATGAACGCATCTTCCTTGGCCAACAATTCCTGGGGTGGGACTTGAATCCAGAGCTTCTAGTTCAGAAGCAGGGATGTTGCCCTCTGCGCCACAAGACCTCCTGCACACTGATAATGGAGAAACTGGAATTCACTTGCCTGTCTGAGTGTCTGCCCATTGTTAAATGTAGATCTGCCAATGTGTCCTCCTCTTGTATACAACCAGCAAGTGGATCTCGCCTCATCGAATATCCGTCACAATTCCCTTTCCTCTTTCTCTTGTGATTCACTGAGGCAAAACATGAATGCTGTTCATTTTAATCAGTCCAGTAATTTATTCCTTTTCCTTTCATTTTCCTCTTCCATTTCTTGTGCTTGGCCTTCAATCCACACCCTCCTAATGTCTATTTGAAAGGAAGAGTTCCTGTGAGGCAAGTTGCAGGCGTAGCCCCCATATTCAGTGACAGTGCATATTGAGCAGTTAGGAATAATTTTGCTCCAGTATTACAAAAATACAGGAAGAGTACACTTTCATGTGCAAGTTTTGCTTAGCTCCTGTACATGTGTAACTTCCTTTATCTGCAAAGCCGATAATGGGAAGATAAGATAATTAATTGAACATATTTACATTCAGATTTGTGAAGATGAAGGAGATATTCATGGAATCATATTGCACAGAAGAAAGCCTTTCAGCCCGTCGAATCTGTGATGGATTCGTGAAACAGATTAATCCAATTAATCCTTAATCCTTACTTCAACCCCCATGATCCAGCAACGGAGAAAATATTTTTAATTTACTTGTTGGACCATACTGATAGTCAGCTAAAATATTTCCTTTAATCTATTACAAATTAATCTCAGTAGATTGTATCAATCCTGTTTCACAGACCAATAAAATTACCTTAATCTGACTCAATCCATTTGAGACTGTGCCTATTTGGTATAGAATCGCATAGCACAGAAGGCGGACATTCGGCCCATTGTGTTTATACCAGCTCTCTGAAAAACCATCCAATTTGTCTCAGAACAAATTCCAGCTCACAGCGATTCATTACATTAAAAATAAATTCTTCCCATCTCCTCTTCAGATCTTGTGCCAAACATCTTAAATCTATGTCCCCTCCTATTACTGGAAACAATTTTTTCTTATTTGCTTTATCAAAACCTCTCATGACTTTGAACAACCTCCTTAAGATTCTCTGTTCTAAGGAGAACAATCCCAGTCTCTCCACTCATTGTACAGAACTGAAGACCCTCAAGCCTGCGACTATACTAATAAATCCCTTCTGTACCCTCCATAAATGATGGAGTTATATCTCTGGAAATCCATCTGCTGTCTTTTACAGAATGATACATCCAACCTCCTTCAGAAGAATATAGAAAATAAAGTTCATAGAATCCCTACAGTGCAGAAGGAGGCCATTCGGCCCATCAAGTCTGCACCGACCACAATCCCACCCAGGCCCTACCCCCACATATTTACCTGCTAATCCCTCTAACCTACACATCCCAGGACTCTGAGGGGCAATTTTTAACCTGTCCAATCAACCTAACCCGCACATCTTTGGACTGTGGGAGGAAACCCACGCAGACACGAGGAGAATGTGCAAACTCCACACAGACAGTGACCCGAGCCGGGAATCGAACCCAGGACCCTGGAGCTGTGAAGCAGCAGTGCTAACCACTGTGCTACCATGCCGCCCTTCATTCCAATGTCAAGACCATTTTAATATTCTGAATACTAGCAACAGTGACGAGTGAGGATTGATGAAAATGATAAGACAGCCCTTGCTGTCCATTGCCAAGAGGAGCAATTCTAGGAGAAGAAACTAAAAGGCTTTAAATGACTGGAAAATGTCACTGTGGACCGCATAATGAATACACCTTCCTTGGCCAACAATTCCTGGGGTGGGACTTGAACCCAGAGCTTCTGGTTCAGAAGCAGGGAGGTTATCCTCTGCGCCACAAGACCTTCGACACACTGATAATGGAGAAACTGGAATTCACTTGCCTGTCCTCCTGTGTCCTCCTCTTGTATATATGAGCCATTGTGGAAGAAACCCTGACTATTTGGAGGAGCAACAATCAACATCTTATCCTGGGACAGGGCTGCCTACTGCCGGGCGGTTTGGTAAACTGCAGATACATTACCCTTTGAGCATGCAGCAGCTACCCTGATGTGCATCCAAAAATAATTTCAGAGATTAAAATGTTTGCATTTTCCTCTTACGGTTACGATAAATAAAATTCAGATTCTCAATGGCATTCCTTATAGTTTATGCAAATCTTGTAATAGCAAATTCTTGGGGAAGTATTTAATAAATGTTAACTTGCACCAAATTCCTGAGTTTTTTGACTTGATTTTATGAGCGGAATTCCCTCCAAAAAATTCAAGTGCTAAATTCATGTGAAAACTACAATAATATCAAGACTCCCAAGGGCCTGATTTTACAATCACGTTGCGACCATTTTCGGGCGCAAAAACTTGGTAAAGTTGGACGTGAGGCGAGTAGCGCGATCCGCATCTCCCTCCGCACCAGTTCCCCCTTTACCAAGGCCCAAAGATGGCCATGTTTGCATGCATTTAAATTGACTTAATGGGCTGCACGCCCAACTTTATCGGCACTTCCCCTTTTACCACTGCGTTCGCCCATCCAGAATCGGCATGAAACAGACATGCTCCATATAACTCCGATTCAGGCGCTCCAGTTGATGAGGAGGTAAGTGCCGAACGTCCGACAGCTCTCAGCTTGAGATCAGTGGGGGGTGAGGGTGGGGTTCCACTGCCACTCTGCCTGAGATCGGTGGAGGGGAAGGGGGATCCACTGCCACTCTGCCTGAGATCGTTGGAGGTGAAGAGGGGCCAGCTACCACTCTGCCTGAGATCGGTGGAGGGGAAGGGGGGGTCCACTGCCACTCTGCCTGAGAGCAGTGACGGGGAAGGGGGAGGGGCCCGCAATCAGTCTGGGTGGCGGGGGGTGAGGGGGATGAGGGGGTCAGTAATGTTGTGGAGGTGGGGCAATCTCTGTGGGGGCTAGGGGGAGGCATTATCCAGCCCAGGAGGGATGTGGCAGGGCTGGATGTTTTTCTGCGCATGCATCGTTGGAGGTGCTGATCGGAGCTGCAGGGTTTCAGGCGCATTAAGCCCCACCCACAGGCTTGTGCAGCACGATTCGGACTCACTGATATTTTTTCAGGCAGAGTGCGTATGGGGGAGCCTCAGAACGGGTCTAAAAGTTGGATCTGAAACACTTCCAGTTTCAAATCTGCCCAGCACTTAGAATCAAAATGGTAAAATATTGCCCCCAGAGTCCAAAGATGTGCAGGTTAGAATGATTGGCCATGCTAAATTGTCCCTCTCTCGGAGAGTTGCTGCAGAATTGATGGCTGAATGGCCTCTTTCTGTACTTTATGGCTTTTCTATGATTCTATGGTTGGTACCAATGTCCCATGAAATGGAAACCCTCTTTCCCATATCTTCACTTCCCTATTCTGCTCATCTCTAAAGGCAAGTTGCATTTGGCTTGAGTAATTAAGTTTAAAGTTTAGTTTATTTATTAGTGTCACAAGTAGGCTTACTCCTAATCTCCTGGTCGTCACACTCCGGCGCTTGTCTGGGTACACTGGGGGAGAATTTAGCATGGCCAATGCACCTAACCAGCTCTTCTTTCAGACTGTGAGAGGAAACCAGAGCACCCGGAGGAAACCCATCAGACATGGGGAGAACGTGCAGACCCCGCACAGACAGTCACCCAAGCCTGGAATCAAACCAGGTCTCTGGCACTGTGAGGTAGCAGTGCCAACCGTTGTGCCACCGTGTTGTCCTAACAATCCAGTGTTTATAGTCCTTCTTTAATTTAGCTCCTAGTTCATGTTACTTTTCATACAGGGCCTCTTGTCTCCTGTTCCTTATGTTATTGGTCCTAATTTGGAGCTGCAATGACTGGATCCTCCCCCTCCCTTTCCAATATCTTTTCAAGATTGTTTGAGATATCCTTCATCCTCGCACTAGATGGACAACAAACCCTGTGAAACTCTCAGTCCTGCTTACAAAGGATGCTATGCTGTCCCTAATTATTAAGCCCCCTCCCACTACCACATTACCCATCCCCTCCTCCGCTTTGGAAAGCTTCCTGCTCCAAAGTGCCATGGTCCACATTCTGGCTGTCTTCCGATGGTTTTCCTCCATATCTTCAAAGATAGCAAGTGGATTGGTCCTCATGGATCAGGTCGACTCCTGCAGGTCTTTATTCTCTTTCTCCTTGGATGTATTCACTCTGTATGTCATTGGCCACATCGATCCCATTCTGAACCTGCGCCTTTCCACAAGATGTGACCAAAGTCTCGAAGGGAGACAATAGTCCACATATTCCTCTTCCTCCCATCTGTGTGAGAGTGTCTCCAACTCTACAATGCTGAGGTGGAGAGATCCAAAAGGGAAACAGGCACTGCAGGCATGTTCATTCTGTGAAGTCTCACTGTCCTCAAACTCCCACTTCCGGCAATCCAGAGCACCTGCTCTGCCAAGGCTTTCATATCTTAGTCACAATTGTTTATAGCTACTTTTTAGCTTGTTGTAAGGTTTTTCATTTTTTTCAACACTAACTTGCCCTAAGCACTAAAACACTGGGCAACATTTCGAATATTTACTGTCTGAAGATTACATCAGCCTTTACAAGTATTGGAGGCAAAACTAGCGCCTCCTTCCGTTGCTAAACTAAACTCCAAACTTTTGCACTCTGTATGATGCACTCTGTTCTGCATTCACTCTGTTCCAAACACTGACAGTAAAAGGTATTTTGTAAGAAAGTCAGAACACAAGACATAAAGCTATGATGACTTCCAAGCTGGTTATGGTTATAGAATTCATTCAAATTTCCTTCTGTCAATGTTTTGAGGAATACAAACTTGTGATTAAAGGTACAAAGCTTTCAGCCCAAATCTGTCAATACCATTCTCATTCCTAAAAGCTTATTTACGTTAAACAAACATTAAGTCTGGTGTAAAAATGCAATTTGCTGTACAAAGGATGGGCTCGATGCCAGAAACAGCAAGACAATGTAAAGGATGATCAGCCACATTTGAAATTTGCCAGCGTTCAGCATTTTGGATCTGCCATTTTTTCTGCATTATTAAATTTTACACTTGTGCCAAAATAAAGCAATCTCAAGCATCAGTATTTTAGTGAATGAGTAACTTGTCAAAGTATTTCCAGTGCTTTATACAAAGGATTTGAGCCAGAGGTTGTCTGTCTCTTGGAGGTTTTGGAATGTCCATTAAATTCTCTGTTGGTATCCAAAGAGTGGAGTTAAAAGTCAGAATGTTTTAAAGTGAAAGCGCATTAAAATAGGAGCATAAAACGTGTTAAAGAGAGAGTGTGTTGAAGTGGGTGAGGTTATGGTAAATAATTCTACAAAACTGCTTTGCTGCAGTAAACAACTTAAAAATGTTCTCTTCCAAGTCACACATCATCCTCACTTAGATATATATTCATCACTCCATCAACATTCCTTCAACACTGGCTCAAAGTCCTGGAACTCCTGAACTAACAACACCCTGGACTTGGTTAAGAATGAAGCTCATTGCCACCATCTCCCAGGCGATCCCTCAATTTTGGGTGTATCACAATTGTGTGGGTCAGGCTGAATGACTGGCCTAGGGATTTTTACTTCTCCATTATTGTTTGGGCTGTTGTGTGACATGGTGATACACGAGTTAGCATTTGATTCTGGCCTTGGGTAACTGTCTGTGTGGAGTTTGCAAGCTCTCCCCATGACTGCCTGGGTTTCTTCTGGGTGCTCCGGTTTCCTCCCACAGTCCAAAGATGTGCAGGTTAGGTGGATCTCTACCCCCACACTGCTACAAAGTAATTTCCCCCTCACGTAATGTGCAACGTGATGTAAGTTTAGCATTAAATATTTAGCAAGAATTTTGGCTCCCTTTCCGGTTCCACTCTTTCTAACTAACCTGTACCTGAATTTAACCTGAATTCAAATCACTTCCTCCTTTTCGGAGATGGGATAAGTTCATTTTCCTGGAGAAATCCTGCTCTCAGAGAGCTTCCAATCTGTCAGAGAACAGTTTCTTAACATATGAGAAATGTCTGTCCCTGAAGAACATGACATTGCATTTATGAATTACAACCATCATTGAAACTTAAGCTCCCATGTCTTTTAAAGCTGTCAAAATATAAATGTATGTAACCATGGCAACTGGAAAACTGAATTGCAGTATTAATGAAAAAGAATGAAAATGCATAATCCTCCTGAACATTTCTCATCTCAGATCAGGCGTACACTACAGATATCCAGCTGTTAGCATTAAAATTTAACAAGTTATTGGACACCAGTGAGCAGAGTTCTATATGTGCTTATCATCATTCTCTGTGCTCCCCCAATTCCGGTCTCTTGCACATCTCCAAATTTAATCATTTACCTTTGGTGGCCATAATTTCTGCTGCTTGTACCATAAGAATTCCTTCCCTAAACCTCTCTGCCTCACTATCTCTCCCTCAAGTGCTCCTTACAATTTACACTTTAACCAGCCCTGATATCTCTTTAGAATCATAGAATCCTACAGTGCAGAAGAAGGCCAATTGGCCCATCAAGTCTGCACCATCCACAATCCCATCTGGGCCCTAACCCTATAACCCTATGCATTTACCTTAGTTAGTCCCCCTGACACGAAGAGGCAATTTAGCATGGCCAATGCAGCTAACCCGCACATCTTTGGATTGTGGGAGGAAACCGGAGCACCCGGAGGAAACACACACAGACATGAGGAGAATGTGCAAACTCCACACATACAGTGACCCAAGGCTGGAATTGAATCAGGATCCCTGATGCTGTGAGTGCTAACCACTGTGCCACTGTGCCAATTGGTTTGAAAATGAGAACATTTTGGGCACTGAGTATGGCTGTATGTATTTAAATAGTTTGGCAGGAGAAGGGACTTTTTAGATGCGTGAGTGGCAGACATTCTCCATACCCACCCTTTCTGTAGTCTGCACTATAATGACAGAGTTGAACTGTATTGATACCTGAAGCCAATTACATTGTGTGTGGGATTTAACTGGAATCTAATGAATGGCTCACGTTTTCAATTGCTGTGATTCAAGTGGCTTAGGTTGAACTCATTGTCCCATTGGTTCTGACATAATCTAAGTTCTTGAATACAATTTTAAATCTTTTAATATTAGTACTCCACCCATCTGTTCTTTCTCCTTATTCTGAAATATATAAAGCCATCAAATGTACAGTGAAAGCCTGTTATTATGACTATATATTCTATACATGAATGTGCCATTCCCTATGTTGCTTTCAGATACAAAATAAACATGCACATGAAAAGTTAAATCTGTGTTAGACACCCACTAGAGCTATCTAAACAAATACATTTTTTATCTCTAATGTAAGATGGTTAAAATATCAATGTGAGGCTGCTCACAATCCCAGATTTTTGGACTCACATCTCATTGCCCAGAAGGAGACACAGGATATACCGTAGGTGGCACAGTGGCACAGTGGTGAGCACTGCAGCCTCACAGTGCCAGGGACCCAGCTTCAGTTCCGACCTTGGGTGACTGTGTGGAGTTTGCACATTCTTCTCTTGTCTGCGTGGGTTTCCTCCGGGTGCTGCAGTTTCCTCCCATAGTCCAAAGATGTGCGGGCTAGGTTGATTGAATCTTAGAATACAGTGCAGAGGAGACCATTCGGCCCATCAAGCCTGCACCGACAATCCCACCCAGGCCCTATCCCCGTAACCCTTCGTATTTGCCCTGCTAATCCTTCTGACACTAAGGGACAATTTAGCATGGCCAATCAACCTAACCTGCACATCTTTGGACTGTGGGAGGAAACCGGAGCACCTGGAGGAAACCCATGCAGACGTGGGGAGAACATGCAGACACCACACAGACAGCCACCTGAGGCCGGAATTGAAGCCGGGTCCCTGGTGCTGTGGGGTAGCAGTGTTAACTACTGTGCCACCGTGCCCCCATTGGCCATGGTAAATTCCCCCTTAGTGTCAGGGGGATGAGTAGGGTTAACACGTGGGATAGCGCCTGGGTAGAATTGTTGTTGGTGCAGGCTTGATTAGCTGAATGGCCTCCTTCTGTACTGTAGGAATTCTATGGTCAGTCTTATTGGATTCCTGACAAGGCCACTTCACCAGAAGTGCTAGATATCTGAGGGGTCACAGCGGCTACATGTGAAATCTCTACTTGCAGAACCTATCGGAAATAAAGACAGAAGCTTCTCCTAAAATTTCCTATCAAGCCTCCCACACAAGTGCATGCCTGACCAAGACTAAATGACTTAGTAGCACAGAATATGTTATCAGTGCCCTGCAATCTGATAAAAATGTTTATGATTCAGGGCCTAGAGCAAGGTTAGCCAAGATAAGACAATAGACCAACCTCCAGCAACCTCCTCCGTTTTTATTATCAATCTTAAATGAGTATTGATGCTCAGTGCCGGCATAGAGGGAGACTTTAGACATTTTAGGAGGTTGTTTACTTTATGCTGGCAATAATTAAAAGAAGCATTGGCCTGACTGGCATATTGTCTCAGTCAGGGAAATCATCGTGAAAATGATAAGCTTGCATTAGGTACTTTTATTCTGAGCACTGCAAGAGCTTTGGGACTCTCCCACTGCCTCCAACACTCCTCCCTAAGGACAGGGGATATTCCAGTTCCTTTGGAACATCAGGCTCATTGCTCCTTCACTTTTCTATCGGATGAAATGCCCCAGTTCTCAAGCGCAGGATAACTGTTTACCTGCTCTTATCATGTGGCAGGCATTGCAACATATGGAACTGGCTTCACACCCATGAAGGCATGTAAATATGGCAGTTAATATATAGTCAATGTTCGTTGATGTTATGATATCCAAAGATGTGCAGGTAAGTGGATTGGCCATGTTCAATTGTCCCTTACCTTCAGGGAGATTAGCAGGGTAAATATGTGGGGTTACAGGGATAGGGCCTGGGTGGAATTGTTGTCATTGCAAACTTGATAGGCCAAATGGCCTTTTTCTGCAGTGTCGGGATTCTATGATTCTATGGTTCTATGACATGGTAAGTGGAAATGTAGATTGAAGGTATTTGATAAAAGAACCAGAAGCGTAACCCTGCCTCCCCCACCTCCCCTCCACTGGATAGTCTGAAAACCTCAGCTATTGGTTCCCAGGCCAAAGCAGAATTGTAAATGCAACCTTCAGGGTATGAAGTGGCTCCCAGATCTGTCCTATGATTGGCTGTTTTCACTGATCTCTCCTGGGCAACTTATATGAAATCATATAGCACAGAAGGAGGCCATTCAGCCCATTGAGTCCAAAAGCAATCCAATTATTCCCAGTCACCCTCGTTTTCTTTGGGGTGCAGTTTATCCATCTCCCCCACAGAATCATTCAAGGTGTTAGCCATTAAATCAGAATTCAGGGTAACCACTGGTCCTGCCGCCAATGGCACAACCCCCGCTGTGGGTTTCCCAGCAGCGTGGGGAGAGTCAGTGAGGAATCTCAGAGACAATGATGGGACCAGAAGATCCCACCATCGACAAACAGTACGCTCTTCCCACCGTGAGAAACACGCCGCAGATAGGCCAGGAAATCCCACCCCCCCACCCCCCCCCCCCCCCCACCCCACTCCTCCTCCATATGTTCCAAACCAAAGTTATGGCAGCAAGATACACTGGCATGTGTGCTTATTTTTGAGGCTTCACCCAAATTTTGATTTGATTTGATTTATTATTGTCACATGTATTAATACAGTGAAAAGTATTGTTTCTTGCACGCTATACAGACAAAACATACCGTTCATAGAGAAGGAAAGGAGAGAGTACAGAATGTAGTGTTACAGTCACAGTGAGGGTGTAGAGAAAGATCAACTTAATGCGAGGTAAGTCCATTCAAAAGTCTGATGGCACCAGGGAAGAAGCTGTTCTTGAGTCGGTCGGTACGTGTCCTCAGACTTTTGTATCCTTTTCCTGACGGAAGAAGATGGAAGAGAAAATTGGTTGTAAGCTGCCATATTTTGAAGTTTTAGAATTTTGGGGAAGACAGTCCACTGCATATTCAAAAGCGTTGTGGGGTTGATGGTGCAATGTATAGTACCCTTCAGAGTTACTCTGCAGTACAAGGGTTTGGCACAGAAAGGGGTAATGTGGGACTGGGTACAGTACCGCCCACTGTGTGATGACCAAAGTCTAGAGGGCAGTCTTGTACTGACCACAGACATATGTAGAGACAAGCATGGAGACAACTCCTAGCATAGACCTTATACTGCATACACATACCTCGTTATGAGTAGGAAATAACCACTTACTGTTAATCTCCACAAGACCAAAACTTCTTCATGAGACCTTGAACTACACGCAACATTTTACAACATACTCTATATTGGCTGTTGGCATCATGAATAAAGAACCAATGAATCTTGAGATTTGTTCAGCATCCACTCTACAGAGCTTGACACAAACCTGTCTAGAAATGTTTGTGACTCTAAGAGACAACACTCGTAAAATGGCCTGATACCCAGGGCCGTATCAATAAAAATAGTGCAATGGAATTGTGCTCACAACCATAGATCCGCTGACCAGAACTCCAAACTGCTCTGCTTTCTCTTAGATAGAAATTGATAAGCCGCCATGCTGTGTGCACAGTTCTGCGAAAGCTTCAGCCCAGTTAGCTGTGTTTATTTTACAACTATTCAGCTGTATAAAGTTGAAAGTTATTAATTTATTGAGAAATCTGGAGTAGATTACTGTGTGTTCCATGGTCTCATTTTTGTTCTAGGACAAGTTGATTTCAGCTACGTCCCTCCTTATATTAAAGTAACCCTCACTTAAGTTTAAAAGTTTATGTGAGTTTAAATGAACCCAGTTTGCTTGGGGATCCAGTGTTGACAATTATTCCCGATATATTCCCTCTTAATCACAGAAACAAAGTGGATAACACTTGGCTCGCTCGTATTTTTGTCTGTTCAGTTTCTCTTCTAGTTAAATATCTGAAGCAGATAATGATACGGGACTATGAGCAAGGGATTTGTTTGGAATTTGTCCAGCAAACACACACAATAGTGAGCCAAATCTGTGCTGTGAACTTCTATAGTTCTCCATCCCGTGTTGAACTGATGCCTTTAACCACAGCACTCTCTTCCTTGTGGATTCTAACAGCCTGGGTAAGTCTGGCACTGTGAGGGAGATCATGGAGTAGATGGGCAAACTTGACATGCCTCAATACGTACATTCTCACCCCGTTAGGCCAAAACTGAGACTGCACGTCAACTCATTTTAAATAAAGTTATTCCCTTGCTTCCTGTGCTTGGTCACACTGCAGCATTCAATGTCCAGTGATACCCAGAATATTACTGCATCAGTAGTTGGAAAGGGAAACCCATTGATTAACTTTACTACAAAAGCTACCTATGCAATATATCCTCATGTACTCACACATGTGCGGTGGTCACCTCAAACTGTCAATGTCTCAACATTAACTTGACAACATATAATCGTGTGCAATTGAATCACGCAAAATTAAACCCAAAGAGGGAGCACTGTGTTGAGACCTTTCAGATGTATTCAGCAGACTGTCCACCAGATGCACCAGCCTTGTCTCAGTGGGAGCTCTGTCCCATCTAACAATTACACTGTCAGAGGATCAGTACTGAGGGAGTGCTGCACTGTCAGGGGGTCAGTACTGAGGGAGTGCTGCACTGTCAGAGGGTCAGTACTGAGGGAGTGCAGCACTGTCAGGGGGTCAGTACTGAGGGAGTGCTGCACTGTCAGAGGGTCAGTACTGAGGGAGTGCTGCACTGTCAGAGGGTCAGTACTGAGGGAGTGCTGCACTGTCAGAGGGTCAGTACTGAGGGAGTGCTGCACTGTCAGAGGGTCAGTACTGAGGGAGTGCTGCACTGTCAGAGGGTCAGTACTGAGGGAGTGCTGCACTGTCAGAGGGTCAGTACTGAGGGAGTGCTGCGCTATGAAAGGGTCAGTATTGAGAGACTGCCACACTGCCAGAGGGTCAGTACTGAGGGAGTGCTGCACTGTCAGAGGGTCAGTACTGAGGGAGTGCTGCACTATGAAAGGGTCAGTATTGAGAGACTGCCACACTGCCAGAGGGTCAGTACTGAGGGAGTGCTGCACTGTCAGAGGGTCAGTACTGAGGGAGTGCTGCACTGTCAGAGGGTCAGTACTGAGGGAGTGCCGCATTGCCAGAGGGTCAGTACTGAGGGAGTGCCGCATTGCCAGAGGGTCAGTACTGAGGGAGTGCCGCACTGTCAGAGGGTCAGTACTGAGGGAGTGCCGCACTGTCAGAGGATCAGTACTGAGGGAGTGCTGCACTGTCAGAGGGGCAGTGCTGAGTAAGTGCCGCGCTGTCAGAGGGTCAGTACTGAGGGAGTGCCGCACTGTCAGAGGGTCAGTACTGAGGGAGTGCCGCACTGTCAGAGGGTCAGTACTGAGGGAGTGCCGCACTGTCAGAGGGTCAGTACTGAGGGAGTGCAATGTTGGTGAAAGTGTTGTCCTTCACACCAAGTGTTAAGCTGAGGCCATAGGAGCGATTCTCCCAAAATAATTCTAAGTGCTGAATTTGCATGAAAACTTGAGTTTTCAGTGGGATTTTCAAAATGAATCTTCCACACTTTGGACGCTGCAGAGAGCCCTCGCGAGATTCACATTGAAAAGCTGTGGGTGGGGCCTTTTCCCGCTGGAGAGGCCGGCAGCATGACGCTGAGTGCACCACTGTACACGCCCCGACCTGTCAGAGCCGGGATCGGCACATGCGCAATAGATTTGCACTGCTGGCTTCCCGATCGCTGGCCATTCCCATTCCGCAACATTCCCATCGCTGTCCTTTTGACCCCTCCCCACACCCACAGATCGCTGGCCTCCCAAACCTATCTGGGCCAGCCCTCAAGCAGTGCAGCGGGCTGGGAGAATCACTCTCCACATTTGTCCTCTCAGGCGATGAAAAAGATCCGATGATTATTAATCTGAAGAATGGGAGAATTGTCCACCCAAAATTCAGCCCATCAATTGTGGTGACTACCTTACAAAATACTTCCTTGTCTGGGAAACCATCCTGAAATCATAACAAGCGTTTCAGAAATGCAAATATTTCTTTCATAAAAATTAGCATAAAAATGGATAGGATTGGAGGGCTGGAAGGCCTGTTCCTGTGCTGTAATTTTCTTTGCTCTTTGTTCTTTGAATCTGATGGGTGGTTCGCTTCCCACTTCACCCTATTCCACCAATTCAATCTCAGCCCTCACCCTCTCTCCCTAATCCTATCCCCATCCCATTTCCAGTCACATTCTCCCCTTTTCACTCCATCTCCTCTTGATAGTGACTTCAAAATCAGGCAAATCCTGGCAGCAACATAATCCTATTGTTAAACTCAGTTTACACCACCAATTTCCAGCAAGTACAAGCTACCTAATAGTTTCCCCTCTCTGGATGGTCAAGTATGTTCAGAATTTCTCTGCAGCTGTTCTGAATTTAATTACAATGGTATACAGGCACCAAATCATTCACGAGCAAATTGGAATTATCTGGAGCTGTTTATACTATCTCTCCAAGTCCAACCCCCTCTCAGTTCTGTTAAATCCACTCTAACATTATTCTGGTATTCTAACATTATCAATGTACGCTTAACCAAGATTAACCATTGCTAGTTGGTAACTGAGGTGAGATATCTTTCACCAATTAGCCTTCCTTCCTCATTAAAAGGTGGCTAAAATTTCATTAATTTAGTTACAATTCCCTCACCTTTTTTGATTTGATTTGATTTGATTTATTATTGTCACATGTATTAGTATCAGTAAAAAGTATTGTTTCTTGCGTGCTATACAGACAAAACATACCATTCATAGAGTACATAGGGGAGAAGGAAAGGAGAGAGTGCAGAATGTAGTCATAACTAGGGTGTAGAGAAAGATCAGCTGAATATAAGGTTGGTCCTTTCAAAAGTCTGACAGCAGCAGGGAAGAAGCTGTTCTTGAGTCGGGTGGTACGTGACCTCAGACTTCTGTCTTTTTCCCAATGGAAGAAGGTGGAAGAGAGAATGTCCGGGGTGCGTGGGGTCTTTAATTATGCTGGCTGCTTTTCAGAGGCAGCGGGAAGTCAAGATGGAGTTAATAACACCTTGCCCTAAAATACTTTGTGAAAAACCATCTTTACCCTCACAATTAAACAATATTTTGTCAGTTTGAAAAATGATTAGTGGTATTGAGAATTTTCTTTTAAAGGAAAGAAAACACACTAAGACTAATTGAAAAAACAGCTAGCCAAGCTTCTTTGAGATGCAATATGATTTCATATTTTAATTCTGCATTCCATTGCACACCATGATTTTATTACAAGCCATTAAAATCTGCAGTTGTTACAGTGCAGTATTAAAGGGATGCTCTTGCAACAAGCCAGCAGTGACTGTAACCTGATTGAAAGAAGGTGCCCCGTGAACCGTAACATTATGGGCTGGCTCCCTTCATCACCATGAACCCTTCTCACCGAGAGTCAGTGAAGTTGCTGTGAAAAATGTTGTGAAAATGCCTGATATTAAGTGAGCGAATGCGAATGCTGGGATTAATGAGTGAAGCGTAGCTGGAAAGCGTCAGGTTCAAACACTGGTATGTTGGAATGGGCCAAATAATATCTGCTGAAACTATGCAGAGCAATGTGTAAATTCATTTTACATAGTGAGTGGAATGTTCTTCAACAGTTCAATACTTGACCACTTTCCATGCTCCCCACTATCCCTTCACACATGTATATACAAGGATTTGCTCCAACAACGATATCAAATTCGCTCTATGGTTTACTTATATGCCAAAAACCAAGGGCTTATGAAGTATCTCCCCGGAGTATATCGGGTCCAGGCACTCTGTATAACGAGCCTAAATCCTCTCCTATCTACCATTATCCACAAGTTCCCTGGTTTCAAAGATTATTTCAATCTCACATTACCACCAACTTCAATTGAATGGAAATTTCCACCAGATCTGATGCTAACTCAAGGTGAAGGGCTGATTCAAATCAGATGCAACTGTTTAGCTGGATCTTCTGAGCTACTTTGCCGAAGAGAGACCTGTTATTCCCACCAGCACCTCAACCCGCATGACTTCTCGTAAATAATGCAAGACAAACTTGTGCCAAAAATATCAATCACAAAGTTATTAACTTGTAAGAAGGTTCTCCCAGTGTTTCTGTCTCTCTTTAGGACCAAGGTTCCGTTAAAAAGACAGTCAACTCATTCCTGTGCCAGCATTTTTCTGTGATCATCTTGCCAGCTTTCCACTCCCCCCCACCTTCAACCTTGCTTCTTCCTGAGATGGTTGGCCAGGCTCAGAGTGAACAAGAGTGAATCTGAATGCTACAACTTAATGGAACATCATGGGGAAGGATCCGCGTACTACACACCAGACCTGCCCATCTGGTAAATCATTATTCAGACATCTTTGCAACAACAGATGCACTGTAAATCCTGATTCTACGGGTGTGATTTTCCAACCTTGCCGAACCTGGCACAGATCGTGCCAATTCCGGAAAATAGCACGCAAGCCGAGAGATCGACTCTGCACCTGGCGCCAAACAGTTTGCAATTGTCCCAAACGCTTTCTACTGGCACAAACCGGATTGCACCCAGAATGGGTACGAGATGGATTAGCCTGGAATTGACTTGATTTCAACCTCATTAGTGAGCTCATCACGCAATCACCCCCCCCCCACCCCCCCCCACCTCCCCTCCCCCCCCCCCACCCCCCCTCCCCCCCCCCACCCCCCCCCCCCCCCCTCCCCCTCCACCCCCCCCCAACCCCCCCCACCCCCCCCACCCCCCCCCCCTCCACCCCCCACCCCCCCCCCCCCCACCCCCTCCGGGAATGTTCCCACCTCTCCAACAGAACAGCACCCTGGCACAAACTAGTACTGGTCTCCATTAGCGGAGACCAGGAGCGATGGCCATGCCTGAGGGAATCAGAGGCCATTGACGCCCCCGGTGATCGGGGGCATGGCCAGGCATTGCCCACTTGGCACATTGGCAGTGCCTACCGGCAGTGCCAAGCAGGTGGGGTCTGAGTAGGGGCTATGCAGGGAGGGATCATGAAGGGGTAGGCATGTCAGGGGTCATGATGGGGGACATGTTGGGGGTCATGCAGAGAGATCCAATGCTGGCAACCCATATCACAAAGTGGAGGAGGGGGGGATCGTGCTGCTGATGAGGTGTGGGGGTTCTGATGTTCGTGGGGGGTGGGAGGGGGAGGGAGGGGGTCTCTCAGTGCACTGTGAGATATTGCTACCAAATATTAACCATATTAAAGAATCTTTTTTCCAATTTACAGTATTCAACTTGGCAACTCAAAAAATGCACATCTGATGTTCAGCCACCAAGCTCTCTGCAGCCGGGCTCACTCATGTGTTTAGACCCTCCTGTTATGACACTTTGGTGAAAATTCTGCCCTACATCGCTTTGTGAATGTTATTCCTTTGTTCAGTTCATGGCTTTGATGGTTGTGATGGAGCTGGCCTTGATATTGTTTATCTAAAAAGGATGTAAAGTTGCCAGGCAGGCTTTGAACGAGGTTCAATATCCCGGGATCCACCTGTGCAGCTGCACTTGCGCCAGTTGCTGTCAGGGGCAGGTTGCATCCTATAAATAGTAGGGGACAGACACGATGGGCCAAAGGGCCTCTTCTGTGCTGTTTGATTCTGTGATTCTGTCGACAGACAACAGTCGATCCCGACCATCTGGTTTCAGCGAGGGATGGGGAGAACGGGTGAAATGTTTAGTCACAAAGCTCCAGGTGTCACGGTGGAACAGATCTGAGAAATCAGGTGGTCACTTCCTGTCCACCAATTTCATATGTTCCACTGAGTTTCTGACAGTGCCCACTGTAATAACTCCACGGAGGTGAAAGTCCTGTCACCAAGTTACTTTATTTATGCCATACATCTGTACACAGCCAGCTCTCCAGTTGCTCGCTGCTGAATGCAGGCTGGGAGTCTGACACACCTGCTTTAAATAGGGAGCATGAGGCTCCCTGATTTAACCATCAATTAGGACTTCATCAGGTCGTTCATACTCTAGCAAGCCAACCTCATTAGCCTGGCTGAAGTCATCACATCCACCTATCCAATACTGGCCTGCTCAGCAGCAATACTATTACAGATTCTTTATGGCTATCTATTTCCTTATGTCTAATTAAGGCAACTACATTTTAAAGTAAAGCACTTTGACCTGTACCAGTATTATCATGTCCAATTGGCATGGGGGCACATTCACCTTTTTCCAAAAACATCATAAAAACCCGGTGTGTGGTCTGAACTGCTTTGGAGAAAATGCTATTCTAGATGGTGATGGTCATAATTAGATCTGTAACTCAGTATCTTGAACTGATATGAGTCCAAAATGCACACACCAACATTGACTTGATTTGTGAATGATTCATTGTCATCCTGTGGACCGAATGATGCTGTAACTTTGCACAATTACAAAGGATTATTTTTGGCTAACAGTAAGGTTTAAATTCAGTACATCATGCCTCCATCCACCCACTTTAATCAGTTCTTTAATCATACATTTAAAAGAAAAAGTCACAAGGCTATACAATATTCCATTCAAGAAAGCCAGGCCGTGAAGGATAAAACTGGAACACAGTTAAATCACTTATATTTACAGAAACACACATCACAAGCATATTGATCTTATTGCATCCAACATACATTCAGAATGACTTTTACTGAGTAAGTGTGGGATGTAGTTGTCAGAGGGTAAAGTCCCGCTATAATTTAGTGCAGTTTTGCTTTTTAAATATATTGCTAAAACTGGATTATAATTGTGTTTTGTTTTTACACTTGCTAAATTAACAACATAATCAGCTCCTCCTGGCTCTAATACGAAACTATCAAAAAATGAAATAAAATTACTTATTGTTTCGTGGCCCTCTTTGGCAGCCAGACACCATCATGGTCTGGTCTGCATGCATACTTAAAGATAGATGGCATTGGCCTATGGTGAGTGTCCCCCTCGCCCACAAAGATCAGAACCTGTGGAAACTGGAGTTGGTGGAATGTTCCGTCGCGATACTCTGGTGTGTGGGGTAAGATTTTTTTATTCATTCGTGGGACATGTGCATCGCTGGCTGGCCAGCATTTATTGTCCATCCCTAGTTGCCCCTTGAGAAGGTGGTGGTGAGCTGCCTTCGTGAATCGCGGCAGTCCCCGTGCTGTGGGTTGACCCATAATGCCGTTAAGGAGGGAATTCCAGGATTTTGACCCAGCGATTGTGAAGGAATGTCCGATATATTTCCAAGTCAGGATGGTGAGTGGCTGGAGGGGAACTTGCAGGTGGTGGTGTTCCCATGTATCTGCTGCCCTTGTCCTTCTAAATGGAAGTGGTCGTGGGTTCGTAATCCTTTCCTTCCTTCCAGTTTTTGTGTTCTCTCCACTGGAAAATACTTTTCCTTTCCCTGCGTCCACAGATATTTAATGGACTTTCAAAAAATTATTGGAGGCCGTATTGGCTGGGACAATATTTCCAAATATAGATACAAAAATAAAACCATTGGATTACAGCTTCATTCTCCACAAATTTCATATTGTCTTAGTTGAGCAGTGCTGTCGGGCTCGTCAAGTTAAAGGTAATGGTTAGGTTTCCTAGGCTCTTTATGTGTCAATCTGGGAAACATAGAAACATAGAAAATAGGTGCAGAAGTAGGTCATTCGACCCTTAAAGCCTGCAGCAGCATTCAATATGACCGTGGCTGATCTGAGATTCTGACAGAACAGCTACACAACCAATTGCATCTTTGCTGTTTTTCCTGATGCATTTGGCTGCTGGTTCACCCGAAATAGATCCATCTGCACAAACCTGTTTTTACTGAAATCACTCAATTCGATCTTCCCTTTATGCTTTGTTACAAATTCTTTGGCTATCTTAACTTACCTCCATTCAGTTAAGTGCCTCCGTTGGGAGCTGGATTGGCAGGTCTTCAGTAGAGTGGCTTCAATGCAATTTATTAGTAGTAAGGTGCTGTCAAAAGCTGCTAAACAAATGCAGGAATTGCTGAGTATGCGGCTGTACCCTGGATGCCAACAGGGAGACACATCTGAAGGGAGGAGTACATGTTGTTTCCTCACCATTGAACCCACAGTCTTTGAGGAACATCGAATTTCACCCTTATTGTTGAAAATGAAAGTGTTTTTTCAGCACCAAATGCAATTTAAAACCATAATAAATATATTATTTTCCTGATGGGCCCTGATAGTAGGTGGTAGTTTCTGCATTAGATGGAGAAACGCTTTGAGTGCTGTAAATTGAGAGTATATTTTTAATTATCTTTTACCACAGTAGTAGCACTCAACTTTAATGGGAACTCTATCTCTGAGTTCAGATGCATTTTCTCTCCATGTTTGCGAAGTAGCCAAATGAAACCAATTTCTTGGCTTTTCTTGGTGTTGATGAAGGACAGCAGGGTTCAGGGTGTGAACAGATTCATTCGGCAGCACCTTGTGTTGATGGACTAGATATAAAGCAAATGAAACTCTAGTGTTTATAGATATTGGGTGAGATTCACTGGCATCTCCTCAGTGTTTTTCTCAGTGCCAGGAGGCAGCGTGCTGTTCGCTGGTGGTGAGATCGTCTAGTCCCGCCACTGTTAATGGGAATTCCCATTGAATCCACCCCATTGTACCGGGAAACCCGGAGCGAGGGGTGTGCCACCGGCAGGACCAGAGAATCCCGCCGGCCTGAACAGCTGGAGAATTCCGTTCATATTTTTTTACGATATAGAAGCTAAGAGGTAACAATGAGGCCATGGAAACACTGTGTAAGACCCTCCATTACACCTTTGTGAACAATATCAGGCTCCACACTATAGGGAGGATATCAAGGCTTTGGAGCAGGTTCTCTGGGGCATCTCCAGGTATGAGGAATATGAAGAAAGACTTGAGAATTGGGTCTATTTTCATTAGACCAATGTAGTTATGAAATAAATGTTTAAAAGTATGTAAGGATGGGACAGTATAGCTAGAAGCAGATTGTGTTTCCAGTAGTTGAGGCTTCAGAATAAGGGACTTTGGGTACCATATTTCCTCCCTCTCTCTCTTGTCTCTCCCTTTCTGCTCTGATCAACTTGCAATTCATTCCAGTACATTTTGCAACATCTGGGAATCATATCTAACAACCTTCCTTCCCACGGATTTTATCCGTGCATCTAGAATCTACAGAACAGAAGGAGGCCATTCAATCCATCGAGTCTGCACCGACCACAATCCCACCCAGGCTCTATCCCCATAACCCCATGCATTTACCCTAGCTAGTCCCCCTGACACTAAGGGGCCAATCCACCTAACCCAAACATCTTTGGACAGTGGAAGGAAACCGGAGCACCCGGAGGAAACCCATGCAGACAAGGGGAGAACGTGCAAACACTGCACAAACAGTGACCTAAGCTGGGAATCGAACCCGGGTCCTTGGCCCTGTGAGGCAGCAGTGCTAACCACTGTGCCACCGTGACTGGTTTACATTGAGATCCCAAGTTCAGGTTGTTAATCGTCCATTCGTACGATCTCCAAAGATGTGTAGGTTAACTTGATTGGCCATGCTAACTTGCCCCTTAGCATCAGGGGAACTAGTGGGGTAAATGTGAGGCGCTATGGGGATAGGGCCTGGGTGGGATTGTTGTTGATGTAGGCTCGATGGGCTGAATGGCCTCCTTCTGCACTGCAGGGATTCTGTGATCCTACCTTTTGATATCATGACAGCAGTGATTGTGTCAGACTTTAAATGGCTGAATATGATTAGTGGAATATTTTGAATTTGTGAAGTTACAAGTTACCGCACAGAATGTCGGACAAAATGGCCATTCAGGCCATCTCATTGTCCTCATGTTGTATAAGGATACATTTTATTAAAAACAAAAAATGCTGGAAAATCTCAGCAGGTCTGACAACATCTGTGGAGAGAGAGTAGAGCCAATCTTTAGAATCCGGATGACCCTTCATTAGAGCTGAAGACAAAACTCTTATTAAAGTTTCTTTGGACATTTACTCATCATTTTAATCATCGTCTCACTATGTAATCGGAGGTATTGCCCTGAGTTTGTGAGCAATGTGTTAATGTCCTCTTTGAGCTGATTCATATTTTATCACCAGTTTATTTCCATTATTTTATTCATTTCACGGAGTGGTTCACAGTGGTCTGGCTGTGGCTGAGGAAACAACCAAGTCTTTAATCTCCTTTCATTATAACCGGTGGCTTCTAGTTTCTAATTGTGAGTCAAAGGATCAGTTCATTAAAATGGCCAGTTAATCTACACCCCCAAGAAGTTTGTGAAGCAGTGCTCACTTCTAGCCAGAGAAATTTTTCTCTTGTGGAGAAAATTGTGATCTCTTGTGAAGGCACGGTGGCACAGTGGTTAGCATTGCTGTCTCACAGCACCAGGGAGCCAGGTTCAATTCCCAGCTTGGGTCACTGTGCGGAGTTTGCACGTTCTACCCGTGACTGCGTGGGTTTCCTCCCACAGTCTGAAAGACGTGCTGGTTAGGTGTATTGGCCATGCTAAATTCTCCCTCAGTGTACCCGAACAGGCGCCAGAGTGGCGACTAGGGGATTTTCACAGTAACTTCATTGCAGTGTTAATGTAAGCCTACTTATGACAATAATAAATAAACTATTTAAAAAAAGATCATAGAAAGAATCATAGAAACCCGACAGTACAGAAAGAGGCCATTCGGCCCATCGAGTCTGCACCGACCACAATCCCACCCAGGCCCTACCCCCATATCCCTACACATTTTACCCACTAATCCCTCTAACCTACACATCTCAGGACACTAAGGGGCAATTTTTTAGCATGGCCAATCAACTTAACCCACACATCTTTGGACTGTGGAAGGAAACCGGAGCACCCGGAGGAAACCCACGCAGACATGGGGAGAATGTGCAAACTCCACACAGACAGTGACCCAAGCCGGGAATCGAACCCAGGTCCCTGGCGCTGTGAAGCAGCAGTGCTAACCACTGTGCTACCGTGCCGCGTCTAATGTAGCCATTGGTTCATCTATGTGCAGTAGCTTAAGGATTTTCCTGAGCAACTCAATCTTTATTAAATTGATTGGCGTCAAATCGAAGATCTGACAGCTTCTGCTTTTAGTTCCCACGTGGGACTGAGAGGAAATTGTGACAGGTGAGTCCAGCACCCATCCTGATTGATGATTGAGATCTGTTAACCAGAGGTGTGATTCACCCATTGATTAGTGGCTCATCCATTAGGAGGTGGGAATGAGTACCTATTGATTCTTAAAAAGCTGGTGATTAGGGATTGGGAGGGAAAGCACGCTTCTGAGCCAATAGGAATGCCAACAGAGCTACAGTCATTCACTTGCCCCAGAACATCACCTGCAATGGTTTCGCTTCCTTGTCCCAATACCGTTAGTTCTGCTGCTCCATTGATCAATCTTTGGCTTCCTCCTATTTCTCACTGCTGCCTCACAGTGCCAGGAAACCGGGTTTGATTACCAGCTTGGGTCACTGTCTGTCTGGAGTTTGTACATTCTCCCCATCCCTGCGTGGGTTTCCTCTGGTGCTCCGGTTTCCTCCCACAGTCCAAAGATGTGCGGGTTAGGTTGATTGGCCATGCTCCTTAATGTCAGGGGGGTTAGCTGGGCTAAATGCATGTGGTTATGGGGATAGAACCTGGGTGGGATTGTGGTCGGTGCAGACTCGATGGGCTGAATGGCCTCCTTTTGCACGGTAGGATTCTATGATTCTATGATCTACGATCTGTCCCTTGCCCCCATCATCCAATGGTGCAGCATTAGTTTTGAGATGGACGCTGACAATGCCCAGTTCCACCTCACCACCTCTCTATATCCTTCCCATTGTTAAAATATCAGATTGTTTATCACAATCCAGCGGTGAACTGAGCAGGAACAACCTCCAATTCGATATTGGGAAGACTGAAATCATTGCTTTCAGTCCCCACTCCAAGCACCGTTCCCTAATGACCAACTCCATCCTGTTCCTTGGCAGCAGTCTGTTCACAACCTTGCCGTCACATTTGATCCAGAGATGAGCTTGCGATCTCATACTTGTGCCATCGGAAGGATCGCCTCTGTAACATCCCCCAATTTCGCTCCTGTCTCAGTTCACCTTGCTGCTGAAATCCTCACCCATGCCTTAGTTACCTCTGGACTCCACTACTCCATGCCCCAGGCTGGCTCCACCATTCATCCATCCATAAAACTGAGGCCATCTAACCCTCTGCTGCCTGTGTCTTAACTCACAGTGAATCCTGCTCCCCTATCATCCCCAGTGCTCAATGATCCACATGGATCCCAGTCAAACCACATCTCTCATCCTCTCCAAACTCTCATCCTTGTCTTCAAATCCCTCTTCTGCCTTACCCCCCACCCAACTCTGTAATCTCCTTTAACCCCTCCATCCTGTGAGATATCTACATTTCTCTAGTTCTGTCCTCTTGAGCATCTCCAATTAGAATTTCTCTCCTTAATTTATCTAGGCCCCAAGCTCTTCCCTCTCTACATCATTCTGCCTCTCCCACCTTGCTTTCTTCCTTCAAGACACATCTTAAAACTTCCCACTTTAACAGAGCTTTTGGTCATCTGACCTAATTTCTCCTTCCCTGGCTCAGAATGCTTCCATTAAGGCCCTTGGAATGTCTTGTTACGTTAAGGGACGATATATAAATAAAAAGTTGTTGTTGTCTAATCTTGGCCACAGAAGAACCATAAATTGATCAAGTGAAAGCCTTTGCTTTGTCACTGAAGAAGAGGACATCACGTTGGTATAAAATTATGGAAGAGAGGAACTGTGGGCTAAATAGTACAAGATTAAAGCGGTGCAGGAACAGAGGGATCTGGTGGTCTATGTACACAATTCTTTGAAAGTGACAGGATAAGTTGAAGCTTATTCTCTGGAGTTTAGAAGAATGAGATGCAATTTAATTGAAGCCTACAAGATTTTGAAGGGGTTTGATAGGGTGGGCTCTTAGAGATCGTTTCTGCTGGTTGGGAAGTCTATAAATGGGGTCACAGCCTTGGGATGAGGGGATGATCATTTAGGACTAAGAAGAGGAAACACTTCACTCAAAGAGTTGTGAATCTTTGGAAATCTCTACACCACCAGATTGTGGATGCTTCATCTTTGAATATATTTAAGGCTGAGATAGACAGATGTTGGATCTGTTGGAGAGTTAAGGGATGTGGGGAGTGGGCAGGACAATGGAGTTGAAGCCCAAGATCAGCCATATTCATATTGAATGGTGGAGTAGGCTCAATGGGCCACATCGTTTACTCTGGTTCCTATTTCCTGTGTCGGGATTTTCTGCGTAACCTGCGGTGTGTTCCACAGTGGTCTGCCATTGGCTGATGGTGGGACATTCTGGTCTCGCCATTATCATTGGGGTTTCCCATTGAATGCCCCCCCTCACCACCAGGGAACCCGCAGCGGGCATGCGCCATCAGTGGAATCGGAAGATTCTGTTGGCATAAATGGCCGGAAACTTCCAGCGCTTATGAATAAATTTGAGGATACTGTGTGCTTTCTTAACCACACTCTCAACCTGTCTGGTCACCTTCAATCATCTATACACACGTACATCCAGGGTCCTCTTCTCCTGCACCCCCTCTGGAGTTGTACCTTTTATTTTATACAGGGCCGGATTCTCTGACCTCGCCCGCAGCTGGGATTCTCCGGTCCTGCTGCAGTGAATGGAGAAATGGCTGAGCGCCAAATTCTCCATCCTCATCGATAGTGGCAGCGGAGCGTGAACAGCCAGAGAATTCCAGCTACTGTCTCTCCATGTTCTTCCCACCAAAATGAATCACCTCACATTTCTCCACATTAAACTTCATCTGCCACTTGTCTGTCCACCCCATCAACTTGTCTACGTCCTTTGGAAGTTCTACACTGTCCTCCTCATAGTCCACCTTGCTTCCACACTTGAGCAAACTGACAAAAGAACCTGAGGCAAGAAGAGGAATTTTCTTTGAGCAGCCAAGTTGTTGTGATCTAGAATTCACTGCCTGAAAGGTGGAAGCAGATTCAAGAGTAATTTTCAAAAGGGAATTGGAAAAATACTTGAAAAGGGAAGAATGTAGAGGACTGGGGCAAAGGAAATGGGAACAGGATTGATTGGATGGAATTCCAAACAACAGGTACAAAGACAGTCAAATTATTTCCTTCTCTGTTGTAAGATTCCATGATTTCAAAGTCTTTCATGTTGGCATATAATACATCAATCAACTGACTTATAATGTGTGCTTCATAGATAGACTGGCATTGCTCCAAAAACAGTCTGAACTCGAGGCAAAAGGGATCAACACTGCCAGAGACACACACATTTCAAAACCTCAGGATGTCCCAAAGTGCTTTACAGCTAATAAAGTACTTCTGAAGAATAGGCATTGCTGTAACATAGGAAATGTAGCACAGCCATCTCCCAGAAACAGCAATGAGACAATAACCAGGTGGTCTGGTTTTAGAGACACAAAAACACTAAATGCTGGAAAATCTCAGCAAGTCAGACAGCATTTGTGGAGAAAGCAACAGGGCAAACGTTTCAAATCTGGTGTAGAGAATTCCAAAGTTTCACAACCCTTTGAGTGAAGTGCCTCCTGATCTCAGTCCTAAATGATCATCCCCTCTCCAAAGATGTGCAGGTTGGGGAGATTGGCCATACTAAATTGCCACTTAGTATCCAAAGATGTGTAGGTTAGGGGGATTAGCAGAGTAAATGTGTGGGATTACGGGGATGGGCCTGGGTAAGATGCCCTAATGTCCAAGATGTATAGGTTTGGGGAATTAGTGGGGTAAATGTGTGGAGTTATGGGGATGGGCCGGGGTAAGGTGCCCTAATGTCCAAAGATGTGTAGGTTTAGTGGGTTGATGCGTGTGGTTATGGGTATAGGGCAGGGGGGTGTGCCTGGGTAAGATGCTCTGTCAAAGTCGGTACAGACTCAATGGGCCGAATAGCCTCCTTTTGCACTGTAGAAATTCTATGATCCTATGATTCCACGACACTTCCTCAGAGCTGGTTTTAGGGATGTCAGTTGAGGGATAGATTGTGTTCGACCAAGCCTTTGCTTGATTTTCCTCCTATAAAGCCTTTCCTTTTCCTTGATGAGGCTGGTCAGGACTTTGGGATGATGTCAAGATGCTCTATAAATGCAAATTGTTGTTATAATTTCTGTGCAGTCCTCCACATCTGGCTGGTCATAGCGAACATACAATGCCATTTCTGGTAAAAAAAAAATACATTCTGGCTGGCGAGGGACTGATGCAATGTGTTTGTTCCAGAAATGTTCACCTCCCTTGCTCAAGTTGTGCCCAGGAATAGGAGTGACTCCAGAGAAAAATTGGCCCTGTATTGTTAGTTGGATTTGACTTGTGATCACAAAAACAAGTGCTCCGGGCGCTTTTATATTTTTCAGACAATCTCAAATGTTCTTGCGAAATCAGTATCAATTTGACTAAAATAAATCTGAGAATTCCCCTGTCTGTGTTAGTCAGCCCTTATGTCCATGTGTAGAACCTCAGTTAGATCATCTCTATTCTTTCATAAACTAGCTAAATGCTTAGTTTACCTCAAATAGGCTGTTCAAATGCAGCAGCTGAGATTGAAATTGGGAAGGGATAACATGAGGCTAAGAACAATGATTGGCTTAAAACATGGACACTGAAAATCTCCGACCTCGTCTGTGGCTGGGGATTCTCCAGTCCCGTTGCTGTGAATGGAGTTTTGGCTGAGCATCAAATTTTCCGTTCTCGCTGGCAGGGCGAACAAGTTCGGAGAATCCCGCCCAGAGAGAGGGGATTCTGACAGAGCAGTATTACAGCCTTGGTGACTTGCTTCACACCTGGCTGGAATTTTCTAGCCCTTTTTGCCAGCGGAATTTTCCTGTCCTGCTGATGGTGACTCCCTCCCCCACCGTGGGTTCCCCACCAGTCAGGGGTGAAAACAACAGGAAACCCCTTTGACAGTAATGGGACCATAAGGTCCCCGCCGCCAGACAATGCCAGGCTGCCTCCATAGCTGGAAAACAATCCTTGCGGAATGTGGAAAATCCCACCCATGGTGTCTATAATATTGACCAACCAGTTTCCATGACTCCAATGGACTCTGCTGCCCCTTGCACAGAGACCCCTCTACCCATCGCCACTGTGCTTAGTGATCCCAATGGTCCCTGGCCACTCAAACACCTCATCCTTGTGTCCACATCCCTCCAAGGCCTCAGACTGTGCACCTGCGCATCCGCATTTCTAGAGGAGATCAGTTACTTTACGCAGTGAGTTGTTGTAATCTGGGTTGTAATCATCTTAAAAATGTAATGGAAGCTGATTCAATAGTAGATTCAAAAGGCAGCTGAGCGCTAACGAAACAGGAAAGTTTTGGAGGATTATCGGGAAAGAATGGCAGGAATGAGACCAAGCGGATAGCTCTTTCAAAGAGCCAGCTGAGGCACGAGAGGCCGAATGGCATCCTGTGCTGTAACAGTCTGTGACACTTCTGTGACACGCAGCCAAGTTATTTCAGAGTGAAGTGAGAGATGAGAAGGTTTTGATGAAAGGCCATTGATCTGAAAAGTTAACTGTGTTTCTCACTCCACTGGTGCTCCCAGGATATTTCCAGCATTTTTTGTTTTTAGTTCAGATTTCCAGCACCTGCAGCGTTTTGTTTTTCTGACCTGTTTCTCTGTTAGTCTGCAGCTGAAGAGTAGAAACTGAGTCATCCTTTCAAAGGATAAAAGCAAATTACTGCAGATGCTGGAATCTGAAACCAAAAGAGAAAATGCTGGAAAATCTCAGCAAGTCTGACAGCTTCTGTCAGGAGAGAAAAGAGTTTTGACAAAGGGTCATCTGGACTTGAAACGTCAGCTCTTTTCTCTTCTTACAGATGCTGCCAGACCTGCTGAGATTTTCCAGCATTTTCTCTTTGGTTTCATCCTTTCAAAGGTTGCTCTGGAAGATCGAGGCAGTTCAGCTGCTTACACCAATGTCTACGCCAGTGAGAATACAGTTGAACAGATCCAGGAAAATCTGGCGTAACTCCCCCCTAGATGGCCCTGTCAGACGTTGGGCCAGATTCTGCAACTTGCCTGGGGCTGGGATTCTCCAGTCCCGCTGCAGTGAATGGAGATTTGGCTGAGCGCCAAATTCTCCAATCTTGCTGGCAACAGCGGCGGGGCGGCACAGGTGGCACAGTGGTTAGTGCTGCTGCCCCACAATGCCAGGGACCCGGGTTCAATTCCCGGCTTGGGTCACAGTCTTTGTGGAGTTTGCACATTCTCCCCGTGTCTGCGTGGGTTTCCTCCGGGTGCTCTGGTTTCCTCCTGCACTCCAAAGATGTGCGGATTAGGTGGATTGGCCATGCTAAATTGCCCCTTTATGTCAGGGGGACTAGCTAGGGTAAATGCATGGGGTTATGGGGATAGGGCCTGGGTGGAATTGGTCGGTGCAGACTCGATGGGCCAAATGGCCTCCTTCTGCACTGTAGAGATTCTATGATTCTGTGAACGATCGGAGAATTCCTACCACTGTTTGCTTTGAAGGGAGCAGCAACAATATATCTCATCGCAAACTCTTAAAGTATTAAAAAGTTTTAAGATGAATTTGTGTGATGCATGGAGGCAGAGTTTGTATCATTGAGAATCATTGCTTTTCAAGTGATGGTAAGCAAGGACAACCAACAAATAATGTAAGCTCGCGCATGGTCATGCGTGCTGGAGTTCTGATCTCAAAGCCAGCCTCATAAATACCTCTAACCTTTTAAAAAGTGCTGACATCACTTTCAGTGTTGTTAATCACATTCCTTCCTTAGAAGCACATGTGCTCTGACTCCCCAGCTTGTTCCAATCATCCATGTAATTGTTCTCTAACATTGGCTATAGTTACAGTCAAATCCTTTTTGACAGTGTAACCCTGGGGGACACTTGTTGAGAGAATGAGAGAGGCATAAAAGCCTACATTATAAATGCAGCCGCAAAACTGCCTCAACTTGAATTCAAGGAATTTGTTTAAAGAATCATTACTTAGCATTTAGAATAAAAATTGGAATTACCAGTTGAAGCATTGTACTTTTATTAAATTCTGAAAATATAAAAGATGTTGCTTCAGTCTAATTCTCTGAATGACTGTTATCTTTCCCTGATCTAACAGAAATAAAGGCGCTTTCATGACACAACACAGCAATAAGTGATGAACGTGTCTTTCACTTACCAGTGGCCGCATTGGGATCGTACAAGAGAGACCACTTAAGATTGTAAACCTCTTCACCACTCGTGCTGTGAGCTGTTGCTAGGTTTGTCAGTTCTACATCTGTCCAGTGTCTTCCTGAGAGTTGGGTGTGAATTTAATCGAGAAGCCGAACACTATTATACAACGCAGGGTGCCCAGCTCAAAAAAACCACATTCCTTTATTGATCACGCATCAACCTAGCAACAGCTCACAGAACAAATGGTGAAGAGGTTTACAATCTTAAGTGGTCTCTCTTGTACGATCCCAATGCGGCCACTGGTAAGTGAAAGACACGTTCATCACTTATTGCTGTGTTGTGTCATGAAAGCGCCTTTATTTCTGTTAGATCAGGGAAAGATAACAGCCCTTCGAGCCTGCTCCGCCATTCATCACGATCACGGCTGATCATCCAACTCAATAGCCTAATCCTGCTTTCTCCCCATAACCTTTGATCCCATTCGCCCCAAGTGCTATATCCAGCCGCCTCTTGAATACATTCAATGTTTTGGCATCAACTACTTCCTGTGGTAATGAATTCCACAGGCTCACCACTCTATGGGTGAAGAAATGTCTCATCTCCATCCTAAATGGTCTACCCTGAATTCCGTGAAGTAAGTGACTCTTTTAGACATGTGATGATTTCTGCAGCAGCAGCACAAACCAATCAACTGTTGTTCACATGATTCCAACTGGAATTGTTCGAGTACCAGCGGCCCCAGTACTCTGGGGCAATGTGCTGAGTGAACCCCACGCAGGTGAAACCAATAGAAACTTGCCTTTGCAACCCGGGGACCAGGCCAGGTTTATGGGTGGGGTCTGGTTTGGGTGAAGGGGCTACGAAATTAATGTAGAAGATCACAGATGCTATGGTGAAGTGTAAACTCAGATTTAGCATTCCGAAATCGTTTAACGTTATTTGATTCGTTAGGCCCAGTCCAAGCTGTAGCTGACTAACTATCATGCAGAAATTCCAGACCATTAAATTCTTCTCAAAAGTTTACGCCATATATCAGGAAATATTGCTCAACACTTTTAGGGGAATGTAGCATAATGATATTAATAACATTCATCGAATCGTACAATGCTGACTGCACAGAAAAGTAGTAAGGAGTCTAACACCAGGTTAAAGTCCAACAGGTTTATTTGGTAGCAAACGCCACTAGCTTCCGGAGCGCTGCTCCTTTGTCAGGTGAGTGGGAGATCTGCTCATACACAGCAAACAGGGCATATAAAGACACAAACTCAATTTACAGAATAATGAATAATGGTTGGAATGCGAGTCTTTACAGCTAATCAAGTCTTAAAGGTACAGACAATGTGAGTGGAGAGAGCATTAGCACAGGTTAAAGAGATGTGTATTGTCTCCAGACAGGACAGCCAGTGAAACTTTGCAAGTCCAGGCAAGTTGTGGGAGTTACAGATAGTGTGACATGAACCCAAGATCCCGGTTTAGGCCGTCTTCATGTGTGCGGAATGTGGCTATCAGTCTCTGCTCAGCGACTCTGCGCTGTCCTGTGTTGTGAAGGCCGCCTTGGAGAATGCTTACCCGCATATCAGAGGCCGAATGCCCGTGACCGCTGAAGTGCTCCCCAACAGGAAGAGAACAGTCTTGCCTGGTGATTGTCGAGCGGTGTTCATTCATCCGTTGTCGTAGCGTCTGCATGGTTTCCCCAATGTACCATGTCTCGGGACATCCTTTCCTGCAGCGTATCAGGTAGACAATGTTGGCCGAGTTGCAAGAGTAGGTACCGTGTACCTGGTGGGTGGTGTTCTCACGTGAGATGATGGCATCTGTGTCGATGATCCGGCACGTCTTGCAGAGGTTGCTGTGGCAAGAAAATGCACAGAAAAGGCTATTTGCATGTCAGCCCTCTGTGAGAGTAACTCACCTAGTCACACACCCCTGTTGCTTTCCCTATAGCCCTGGAAAGCTTTTCCCTCTCAGGAATTACCCAATTCACTTTTGAAAGCCTGGATTGAACCTGTCTCCACCACAATTTCAGACAACCAGCTGCTTAGCAAAAGCAATCTTTTCCACCTGTTGCCTTTAATTCTCTTGCCAATCACTTTAAATCAGTCTCCTTTCCGACAACATCAACAGTTTCTCTCTATCTACCTACTGTGATTTTAAATGCCACTCAGCACTCACTTCTCCAAGCAGAACAGCTCCAGCTTCTCACATTTATCCACCTAATCAAAGTTCCTCTTCCCAGGAACCATTCCCGAAACTTTCTGCTCCACCCTCTCCAATGCCTTTACATACTTCCTCAAGCATGATGCCTGAAATTGGACACAATAGTCCGCTTGAGGTTAAACCTTCATAAAGGTTTATCATCGAGTTATTTATATCCAATATCCGAGTAACCCATAGCTCTCCAAATCTTCAATTATGGTTAAAAATGATTTGCGACACCCTTTCTCATGTAGACTATCACTTTAAATAAAACAGACTTTGTTAATGTTATAATTGACAGTGCCACAGCCCATACTTTATTATATTATATTGTTTATATTATGTTAGCACTGCTGCCTCACAGTGCCAGGAACCCGGGTTCAGTTCCCGGCTTGGGTGACGGACTGTGTGGAGTTTGCACATTCTCCCCGTGTCTGCGTGGGTTTCCTCCAGATGCTCCAGTTTCCACCCACAGTCCAAAGATGTGTGGGTTAGGTTGATTGGCCATGATAAATTGCCCCTTGGTGTCAGGGGGATTGGCAGGGTAAATACTTGGGGTTATGGAGATAGGGCCTGGGTGGGTTTGTGGTTGGTGCAGACTCGATGGGCTGAATGGCCTCCTTCTGCACTGCTGGGTGGGATTGTTGTCGGTACAGGCTCGATGGGCTGAATGGCCTCCTTCTGCACTGCTGGGTGGGATTGTTGTCGGTACAGGCACGATGGGCTGAATGGCCTCCTTCTGCACTGTAGGGATTCAATGATTCTATACTGCACTGGTTAAAACAGGTGTATTTTCAGTTGCCTTTTACTGATTACCCTAAAATCTTGCTGTCCCTTTATTATATCACATTTTTGAAGTTACTATAGAAACTATCGACATAACAAACCCAAGCGACGGAGATTGAATGCAGAGAGACACATTCTGCAATCCACAACTTTTAATTCTCCATAAATCAGTGACAGGCCAACAAGAATGGGAATGAGCCCTTCCCCAGCGACTCATATTGTGAATTGATGACATAACACATAATGATGTATTATTATCATTATGGGTAAGATATGCTAAGTAATCCTTCACATCTGTTCAGCAATGTGCTGGCAACGGGTGCCTTGGTGCGTTCTCTTTTCATTAGCAACAAGCTGGTCGCAGTATGCAGGCAGCTGCGTTGTTCCAGGTTCCCTCAGGGTGATGTCAGGCGCTGGATTGCTGCAACACATTCACAAATGTAGCTGGTTGATGTCACTGGGTACAGCTCAGAGAGCAGCCAGATCCCAGTCAGCTGCAGCTGAAAAACAAGAGAGCCCAAAAGAAGTTTTAATTAAAACCGATCACTATCCCATAATAACCCCTTTCAGCAATAGGGTAACATTTATGAGCACTGCATCACAAGATGAAACATGAGTTTAGAATATCTTTCCCCAAGCAGTCATCAAGAAATACTTTTCGAATAAGGAATGACCTTTGGGCTGCAAGCGATCAAATTGATCTGAGGTTCTCTTCATCTCTGCTTTAATGTCGATAAACATCTCTCTGTGTTTGTAACACTTTACTCAAACTTGTGTTGTGTAAATTCCACTGGGGATTTGTTTTATTAGAGTTATGATTAATGTTTTATTTTTTTGCCTGCACCTGATCATTCACTTTGATAGGTTTCAGGGCATATATCTGAACAGAAACGAACTAAGAAAACAAAATCTTATTCCTCTTTACACCATCTCTCCCTCACACGCACACACATTGAAAAGCTCAAACACATACATGCGTCGCAGATAATGAAATCTAACTGAAGGGTGATGAATAATGTGTGTTAAACAATCCGGGACTACTCTCTAAAGTGATATCATAGAAATATTCAAGGCCCTCCACCCATCACATTATGAGCTCAAATCCCCCCATTGCCTCATTCCATCCGATCTGGTAAAAATCCAAACCACACCCTCCAAACCCCGGAATCTAAAACGCTGCTTACTCCCCTTTTCTTCACTCTACCATCGAAGGCCAATGTTTCCGTCTCAATGCCTCTGTCCTTTGGAACCCGCTTTCAAAATTACTTACTACCTAAAGACATTCTTGCAAAAATTGTAAGAGACCTTGGTCTCTTTCCTGCCCACCACCCATCACCCACCACTTTGTGCTCACCCCCTATCTTCTCAAATCAGCTCCTGCACTGTAGCTGTCTGCCCAGGAGCATTACATCCCCTGATGGCTCTCTTTCCTCTGAGTAAGAAAGTTAAGTTCCAAACTTGAACTCAAACTCTAAGTTAATACTCCAGTGTTAGTAATTTTCAGAGGGACAACTGCACTGTTGGGGCATCAAGGTTTGGATGAGGTGAAGCCCTGTCTGCTCTCTAACATGGACATAAAAGATCCCAGGGTCCAATTTTGAAGAAGAGCAGGGCGGGTTAACCCTGGTGTCCTGGCAAACGCTTATCCTTCAATCAAAGGATAAAACAGATTTTTATCACATTGCCATTTGTGGGAGCTTGCTGTGTACCGATTGGCTGCCCTGCTTCCTACATCACAACGCACACGGTAGCACAATGGTTAGCGCTGCTGCCTCACGGTGCCAGGGACCGGGTTCGATTCCTCCTTGGGTCACTGTCTGTGTGGAGTTTGTACGTTCCCCCGTGTCTGCTTGGGTTTCCTCCGGGTGCTCCGGTTTCCTCCCACAGTTCAGAGACGTGCAGGTTAGGTGGATTGACCATGCTAAATTGCCCCTTAGTGTCCAAAGATGTGCAGGTTGGGTGGATCGGCCATGCTAAATTGCCCCTTAGTGTCCAAAGATGTGTGGGTTAGGTGGATTGGCCACGGTAAATGTGCAGGGTTACAGGCATAGGGCAGCAGGGAAGGCTTGGGTGGGATGCTCTTTCGGAGAGTCAGTGCAGACTCGATGGACCGAATGGCCTCTTTCTGCATGGTAAGGATTCTATAATTCTAACAGTGACTATGTTTCAAAAACATTCCATTGGCTATAAAGCGCTTTGGATATATTGAGGCTGTGTAAGGTATATAAATGTAAAACTTTCTTTAAAGGTTGTGAGCTTGTTCTGGGCCTTGAGCTTGATCGGTCTCTCACATTCCTGTTTCACAGTTGACTTGCTCCAGTTGACAGATCATCCCACTTGATGGTGCCATTCGTTTTTTTAACAAAGCGCATTTTGCCTCAATTTGCTGTCTCCCTACTCCAAGAAAAACAAATCTATATCTTCAAACATAGCCTACGACCAGGCAATTCCGCCTTCCACTTAATTTGAAAGTTATGTGGCAAAAAGCCGCAAATTCCATGCTGTACAGAGCACAGAGCGTCTATCTGTCCCAAAATACCACTGAGCTGACTACAGTACACACAAATTATAACTTTACCTAATCTCAGAGTACATTACCCATCATTTCTGGTTTCCAAAATGGCAGCGTGTGCACGCAGGCCAATAACTGTTTTTCTTTTGCTGTGCAGATGTTGCAGACATGTTTGAGCCCGGCGCAGCACAGGGATACAGGATGGCAAACACAGTGTGAATGGAAGCTTGCAATTGGTGGATTCCAAATGGCTGAAGGAGACGAGCATTTGATCTTTTGGCTTTAAGTTTAACTCTTGCTGTGCACGTTACTCCATGGAGAATAGCTGCAGGAGGGAGTGGTTGAGGCAGGGACAATGACAGCATTTAAAAGGCGTTTGGACAGACACATGGATAGGAAAGGTTTAGAGGGATATGGGCCAAATGCAGGTAAATGCAGCTTAGATGGGCACTTTGGTCGGCATGGACCAGTTTGGGCGAAGGGCCTATCTCCGTGCTGTAGATTCTATGATTCTATAATAATGGCTGCCCAGATGTGATTGGCATTTATGAGGGTTTCATCACAAACCACAGTGGCATATTAAAGTGCTTCTTATCCTTAAGTTTCAGTGAGCCAAACAATGCTGTTCCTGAGGGTTCACACCTCCAAATGACAAGTAAGGAACCAGCATGAATTTGGGCAAATTGCCAACTAATTCTGAATTAATTACACTTTAGATGTTACACCTGCAGTTTCAGAAATAAGTGGCCTTCTTTCAATTCGAGGATACTTGTTGGGTCCATTCATTCCTTTGAAGAGACGAGAGGACAGCACTGATACAAGTTTTAAAATGGTTTTCTTTTATTGAAAAGAACTTTAAAAATTAACATGACAGAAGCAGTAAAAAGTGAACTTGGAGACTGGCTTCTCGAGCCAGTCTCTTGAACTGAACTGAACTGAATTTTAACACTCTGAACTGAAACACTCTAAATTCCAAACTATATTTCAATCCTTATCTTGTTATTGGAAGTGTTTTTCGCATCTTGTCTCCATCTTAGAAAAATAATCCTTGCAGCTTCTGTTATGCTGTTGTCTGCCTGCAATGTGTACCCTCCAGGAATGCAGTCACTTTTTAGCTAACCCATCATGCCTTCTGATTCTATATGTAGTCAAGTTAACTACAATTGGTCAGCTTAGTAGAGTTAGTTAACCCCTACAGTCTAGCATTTAAATGTAATTGTACATAGGCAGAAATATCTTAAAATGAGATCTTTGCATAGACTGAAGCAAACGGGGCTAAGCATACACAGGATCCCTCAATACTTAAAATCGAGGCCTGCACCATTTAAAAAGTTAAATGGATTAATTTTTAAACATGAAATCTTCTAACAGTGTAATAAACTCTGTTAAAAAGTAAAAGCCATATGCGAGTTTTCAAATGTCACATTTTCAAATGGTTTATCTCTCAAAATTGTACTTTAAACAAAAAGATTTAAATATTTAATTTTGTGATTTTCCAGCCACATGTGCCCCGAGATCGGAAATTCCTAGCCCAAGATCAACGGATCTTTAAATGGTCCGCCAAATTTTCTGACCTGTCCACTATGGTCCCCACAGTGGGCAGGACACGAAAATCTACTCCTATGTTTGCATTTTAATATTGTAAAATTAATTATGCCCACTAAATTGTTTGAGCTACAAACCATCTATCCTTTTTCTTTTACATAGTGAGTTGTTTCTTTTTATTCATTCGTGGGACATGGGCGTCGCTGGCTGGCCAGCACCTTTTGCCCATCCCTAGTTGCCCTTGAAAGTGTGATGGTAGATACAACTGAGTGGCTTGCTAGATCATTTCAGTTGAGAGTCAACCACATTGCTGTGGCTCTGGAGTCACATGTAGGCCAGACCAGGTAAGGACAGCAGATTTCCTTCCCTAAAGGACATTAGTGAACCAGATGCATTTTCACGACAATCGATAATGGTTTCATGGTCTTCAATGGATTCTTAATTCCAGGTATTTTTATTGAATTCAATTTCCACTATCTGTTGTGATGGGATTTGAACCCGGGAACATTAACTGAGTTTCTGGATTAATAGTCTAGCGATAATTCCACTGGGCCATCACCTCCCTGGGAATGTGGTCAGGAATGTGCTCTCTGAAGGGGCAGTGGAAGCAGATTCAATAATAAGTTACAAAAAGGACTTGGGTAAACACTTGAAAAGGGAAAATGAAGGACTAAGAGGAAAGAGCAGTGAAGTGGGTCTAAATGAGTCATTCTACCAAAGAGCAGGCATGATAACCTAAGTGGTCTGAACCATTCTATGATCCAGCCCAGGATTCAGGGACTTTTCCTGGAGATCTTCACCAGTTTCAAAGGTAAATGCAGAAATTCTGTACCTGGTACATATTTTTTAAAAATACAGTCAACTGATTTAAAACTTAGACTTGAAGGCCAGCCACAAGTCTAATGAGGATTTATCAAATAAAGAGACTTCAGAAGGTATTTCAGAAATGTGTATGTATATATTTTAACAAACTACATATAAACACAAAAGTTAGTCAAGTACAATATGCTCTCTTACTTTTTACTGCAGACATGAGATTGGATAGAAAACAAATTAATTTTGTAATATGGAATAAAGGGAAAGCTGGTCACTGGTTTATTATTAAAAATTCAACAAAATAATACAGGAAATCTGTTCAATAGTGTTATGTTAAACCTTTGTTGCAGTAGCTTTATAAAACCCCAACCAACTGGAGCAAAAACTTCACACACTTTAGGACAGCTTAGCTGTAGAAAGGGAGTCATGTCTTCACCTCTCTTGTCCCTGCTCCGGTGCACTGGAAGGCCTTGGGAACCACTGCACATTCCTCACCAGACGCGGGCCAGAAGATTGGATTAGAAATGTGGAGCTCCAGGGAAAATGAAAAGGAGCAGAGTGCCAATGCCTGGTTCATTGCCACTCCTCGGAAATTCCTGCCTCTTGCATTACTCTTTGTGAAATTTAGCTTCTCCGGTCAAAGTCCTTGGGATGTTTTAGTAGATTAAATGTTTTATATAAATGCAAGTTTTGCCACTGTTACCTAAGGAACCCTTGACTTTTAAAGTATGGGCATCGCTGGCTGGGCCAGTATTCATTGCTAATCCCTAATTGTCCTTGAACTGAATGTCTGGCTGGGCCATTTCAGGGGACACTTAAGAGTCAACCACATTGCTGTAGCTCTGGAGTCACATGCAGGCCAGACCAGGTAAGGACGGCAGATTTCCTTCCCTAAAGGACATTAGTGAACCAGATGGGTTTTTCCAACAATCGACAATGGTTCCGGACTTTTAATTCCAGGTTTTTTTTATTGAATTCAAATCTCACCATCTGCTGTGGTGAGATTCGAAATGTGTGGCTTTTGCTACCAAATAAACCTGTTGGACTTTAACCTGGTGTTGTTCAACTTCTTACTGTGAGATTCGAAACCAGATCCCAAAGTATTACGCTGGGTCTCTCGATTACTAGTCCAATTAGCAATACCACTGTGCCACTAACTCTCCTACCTGCTTGTTTCTGAACTACCTTCAGAGTACCAGTGACAGAACTATCTCAGCAGAGGCCTTGACCAACAATATGGGGTATTTCAGCAAAACAGCCTGTCAGTCAGTAGTTCAGCCACTTATAGATATCCTGGGATCTGGCCAGCACACACAACAAGTTCCAGAGAATCCATTTACTTCATACTTCCTTTACAAAATTGGAAGTCTTTGTTCAAATCCCCTTCTATTAATCAGGAGCAACATTATATTCCCACGTTGATTTTATTCCAAGTAATGAATGTAGATCAAGTGAACAAGAAATAAATAACAATTAGTGAGACTATCTGATGGCAGTTTCTACTATAGAAGACCCAGAAACTGTCTGCTTGGCATCTGTTTACCAATTGCCAATTGCACCATCTGTCTCAATTGTAAGTATTTGGACAAATCAAGCACTCGGATCTGGAATTCATTTTGGAGCAGCCCCAATTATTTCATTCCAAGATTGGCACCAGATCAAATATCCAGCTAATCTGTCTTGTCTCCCAATCTTCAGTAATTATGGGTTTGCTGTCAATTTTGATAGTAAGAGTCAATGTAAACAGAAGCTTCAGGTGCCATGAATGAATTACTTGAAACAGTATAAAGACATTCTTTACATGTGTGTATATAAAAGAAGTCATTTCACTGTCTTCATATGAATCTGACTACAGTTACCACTATTAAATATGGAAAGTATACTGGGCAACTTATCCTCGGGATTACCTTCCATGGCTTATGTCTCCAATGAGCTATCTAGCCCCTCAGCCACTCAGATAAATCTCCTGATTCCAGTTTGTTGCTAAACTTATTCGGGAATTCAAAAAAAACGTATTTGGCCAGAAAGTGGTGGGAATGTGGAACTCACTCCCACAGGGAATGATTGAGGCAAACTGAGGAAGCTAGATAAACAGGAAATCGAAGGATATGCTGATTGGGTAAAATGTGGGAGGATGCTGCCGTGGAGAACATGGCTGACATGGACTGGTTGGGATGAATAGACTGTTCCTATAATTAATTACTTTGCAACTTTGGAAAATATTTTTACAATTTGCTGATTTTGGGCATTTTGTGTGACATTATAAAACTTAACAATCTAGCATCTTGGTTAAAAATCCATCGAAGATAAACAAGATCTTCAAAACTAAATAAAAATTAAGTTCAATGCTTAAAACATGAGTTTTCTTTGAACTCTGCATAGTGCTGTCAAATATGCTGTTCAATATCTGGCCACTCTTACCTGCAAATCTTTGTGGGAATCAGAGAGAATACAAAGGTTAAACCCTCCCAAGGCACTTTACAGGAGCGATTAACAAACAAAATTTGACACTGAGCTATGTAAGTAGATATTAGGGAGCAGGACAAATGCTTTATGAAAGAGATAGGTTTTAAATATATTCCATACTGGATCAGAATTGATGTTACAACTATGGCACCTGACTTGTGACTGAGACACTTGTAAGTACTTGTAAGAAACAGTTTATTTTGCACTAAGTGTTTGTCATTGATGTATATCAACTGTTTTCATGATTAAAATTGTTCCCCTTAATGGTATATTCCAATTATAGCCTTTCATTGACTGGTTTGTATTAGGGCTCAAGGTGCTGGATTCAGGAACCATTTTCCCAGCACCTGAATAATCCCAGTTTGATTGTGGCTATTGTTGGGTAGTGTTATTTCTCTGAGATACATGGGACTATTAAAGGCCATTGGGTGAGAAAGACCATGGTCCATCTAGATCACCTTCTAGCATTCTGGTAGCCACATGATACAACAATAATGCAGTTATTGAATAGTCACAGTTAACAGTCTCTATCAATCCCAGGGGGACCAATATCCTGGCAGGAAGGTTGGCTAAGGCTACTGGGGAGAGTTTAAATTAGACAGGTTGGGGGGGAGGGGATCAAAATGAGGTGACTGAGAGTGAGGAAGGTAGCTCGCAAACAGAGAAGGGTTATAGGCAGTACAAGAGGGCGGATGGACAGGGAATAGAGAAGGGGAGAGCTCAGACCAAAGGATTGAGATGTGTTTACTTCAATGCCAGGAGTATAGTGAATAAAGGGGATGAGCTCAGAGTGTGGATCGATGCCTGGAAGTACGATGTGGTGGCCATTACGGAGACTTGGATGTCTCAGGGACAGGACTGGATACTCCAGGTGCCGGGATTCAGATGTTTCAGGAAGGACAGGGAGGGAGGCAAGAGAGGGGGTGGAGTGGCACTGCTGATCAGGGATAGTGTCACAGCTGTAGAGAAGGTGTATGCTGTGGAGGGATTGTCCACCGAGTCTCTGTGGGTGGAAGTTCAGAGTGGGAAGGGACCGGTCACTTTGCTGGGAGTTTTCTATAGGCCGACCAATAGTAACAGGGAGGTGGAGGAGCAGATAGGAAAACAGATCCTGGAGAGTTGCAATAATAGCAGAGTTGTTGTGATGGGAGACTTTAATTTCCCAAACATAGATTGGAATATCCCTAGGGTAAGGGGATTGGATGGGGAAGAGTTCGTTAGGTGTGATCAGGAGGGTTTCCTGACACAGCATGTGGACAAGCCTACAAGAGGAGAGGCTGTACTTGATCTGATACTGACCAATGAACCTGGACAGGTGTCAGATCTCTCAGTGGGAGAACATCTTGGAGATAGCGATCATAACTCTATCTCCTTTAAGCTTGCATTGGAAAAATAGAGGATCAGGCAAGCTAGGAAAGTGTTTATATGGAGTAAGGGGAAATATGAAGACATTAGACAGCAAATTAGAGGAGTAAATTGGAAGGAGGTATTCTCGGGGAAATGTACTGAAGAGAGGTGGCAGTTTTTCAAGGAATGTCTGTCTAGAGTTCTACAGGACAACGTTCTGAGCAGACAAGGAGGTGTTGGTCGGTTAAAGGAACCGTGGTGCACGAAAGCCTGTGCGGGACCTAGTCGAGAAGAAAAGGAAAGCATACAAAAGGCTCAGAGAGCTTGGCGAAGATAGGGATTTAGAAGAGTATACGGCTTGTAGGAAGGGACTAAAGAAGGAAATTAGGAGAGCCAGAAGAGGTCACGAGAAGGTCCTGGCAGGTAGGATTAAGGAGAACCCTAAGGCGTTCTATAAATATGTGAAGAGTAAAAGGATGAGACGTGAGGGAATAGGGCCTATAAAAGGTGAAGGCGGGAAAATCTGTACGGAACCAGTAGAAATGGCAGAGGTGCTTAATGAGTATTTTGCCTCGGTTTTCACAGAGGAGAAGGACCTGGGTGGATGTACTGCGGGCGTGCGGTGGACTGAAAGGATTGAGTATGTGGACTTTAAGAAAGAGGTTGTGCTGGAATCTTTGAATGGCATCAAGATAGATAAGTCGCCGGGTCCGGATGGGATGTACCCCAGGTTACTGTGGGAGGCGAGGGAAGAGATTGCAGAGCCTCTGGTGATGATCCTTGCGTCGTCGATGGAGACGGGAGAGGTGCCGGAGGATTGGAGGATTGCGGATGTGGTTCCTATTTTCCAGAAGGGGAATAGGGATAGCCCAGGTAATTACCGACTGGTGAGTCTAACCTCAGTGGTTGGTAAGCTGATGGAGAAGATGCTGAGGGACAGGATATATGAGCATTTAGAGAGGTTTAGTATGCTCAAGAATACTCAGCATGGCTTTGTCAAGGACAGATTGTGCCTTACGAGCCTGGTGGAGTTCTTCGAAAATGTGACTAAACACATTGGCGAAGGGAAGGCGGTAGATGTGGTTTATATGGATTTTAGCAAGGCGTTCGATAAGGTCCCCCATGCAAGGCTTCTAGAAAAATTGAGAGGGCATGGGATTCAAGGGGCTGCTGCCCGGTGGATCCAGAACTGGCTTTCCCAAAGGAGGCAGAGAGTGGGTATAGATGGGTCTTTTTCTAAATGGAGGTCGGTCACCAGTGGTGTGCCCCAGGGATCTGTTCTGGGACCCTTGCTGTTTGTCATTTTCATAAATGACCTGGATGAGGAAGCGGAGGGATGGGTTGGTAAGTTTGCCAACGACATGAAGGTTGGTGGGGTTGTGGATAGTCTGGAGGGATGTCAGAAGTTACAGAGGGACATAGATAGGATGCAAGACTGGGCGGAGAAGTGGCAGATGGACTTCAACCCAGATAAATGCGTCGTGGTCCATTTTGGTAGGTCAAATGGGATGAAGGAGTACAATATAAAGGGAAAAACTCTTAGTACAGTAGAGGATCAGAAGGACTTTGGGGTCCGGGTCCATAGGACTCTAAAATCGGCCCCGCAGGTGGAGGAGGTGGTTAAGAAGGCGTATGGTGTGCTGGCTTTTATCAATCGAGGGATTGAGTTTAGGAGTCCGGGGATAATGATGCAGCTATATAAGACCCTCGTCAGACCCCACTTGGAGTACTGTGCTCAGTTCTGGTCGCCTCACTATAGGAAGGATGTGGAAAAGATTGAAAGGGTGCAGAGGAGATTTACAAGGATGTTGCCTGGATTGAGTGGCATGCCTTATGAGGATAGGCTGAGGGAGCTCGGTCTTTTCTCCTTGGAGAGACGAAGGATGAGAGGAGACCTAATAGAGGTGTATAAGATGTTGATAGGCATAGATCGGGTGGACTCTCAGAGGCTTTTACCCAGGGTGGAAATGTCTGCTACGAGAGGACACAGGTTTAAGGTGCTGGGGGGTAGGTACAGGGGAGATGTTAGGGGTAAGTTTTTCACACAGAGGGTGGTGGGCGAGTGGAATCGGCTGCCGTCAAGGGTGGTGGAGGCGAACTCAGTAGGGTCTTTTAAGAGACTCCTGGATGAGTACATGGAGCTTAATAGGATGGAGGGTTATAGGTAGGTCTAGAAGGTAGGGATGTGTTCGGCACAACTTGTGGGCCGAAGGGCCTGTTTGTGCTGTAGTTTTTCTATGTTCTATGTTCTAAACAGTCTCTATCAATAATCTCTCCTTCAGTGTCAACAAAACGAAGGAGATTGTCATCGACTTCAAGAAGCGTAGAGGAGGACATGTCCCTGTCTACATCAACAGGGACGAAGTAGAAATGGTCGTGAGCTTCAGGCTTTTAGGTGACCAAATCACCAACCTGCCCTGGTCCTCCCATGCCGACAATATCATTAAGAAAGCCCACCAGCGCCTCTACTTTCTCAGAAGACTAAGGAAATCTGGCATGTCAGCAACGACTCTCACCAACTTTTACAGATGCACCATAGAAAGCATTCTTTCTGGTTGGTCACAGCTTGGTATGGCTCCTGCTCTGCCCAAGACCGCAAGAAACTACAAAAGGTCGTGAATGTAGCCCAGTCCATTACACAAACCAGCCTCCCAACCATTGTCTCTGTCTACACTTCCCGCTGCCTCGGCAAAGCAGCCATCATAATTAAGGACCTCACGCACCCCGGACATTCTCTCTTCCACCTTCTTCCATCAGGAAAATGATACAGAAGTCTGAGAACACGTACCAACTGACTCAAGAACAGCTTCTTCCCTGCTGCTGTCAGACGTTTGAATGGACCTACCTGACATTAAGTTGATCTTTCTCTACATCCTAGCTATGACTGTAACACTACATTCTCCACTCTCTCCTTTCCTTCTCTATGAATGGTATGCTTTGTCTGTATAGCGCACAAGAAACAATACTTTTCATTGTATACTAATACATGTGACAATATTTGATTCTGATTTGATTTATTATCACATGTTTAGTGCACAGTGAAAAGTATTGTTTCTTGCGTGCTATACAGACAAAGCATACCATTCATAGAGAAGGAAAGGAGAGAGTGGAGAATGTAGTGTTCCAGTCATAGCTAAGGTGTAGAGAAAGATCAACTTAATGCAAGGTAAGTCCATTGAAAAGTCTGACAGCAGCAGGGAAGAAACTGTCCTTGAGTCGGTTGGTACGTGACCTCAGACTTTTGTATCTTTTTCCCAATGGAAGAAGGTGGAAGAGAGAATGTCCAGGGTGCGTGGGGTCCTTAATTATGCTGGCTGCTTTGCCGAGGCAGCGGGAAGTGGATGGGAGGCTGGTTTAATAAATAATAATAATAAATTATTAAATAATAATAATAAATGGAATGATGGAATAATAAATCAAATCAAAGTCTACACCAGATCCAAACATGAGGCGTTAAAACCTAAATCTAAGGACTAAATTTACTTGCTCCTCCAATGCAACGCTCACTGTAAATCATGTCTGAAATTACTGATAGACTGTACAATCCAAAATACATTAAAAATGTACAGTGACAACAGTAACAGTGATCATTGGAAGCTGGAGGGCTTTTCTTTACAAGTTAAATATTAAAAGCTGGTGACTAGTTAACTGTGGATACCAAAGCAAATATCAGGGGATATATTTTTTGGCAATTTAATCTGCTTTTCTAACTTTCGTAGTTAAAATCAAGCAGGAAAATAAGTGTGCTGTAATAGAAGCAGCAAAGCTGTTCTAACAAAGTTGGGCAATTTTCTGCATTATATTTCATCCAGCTATCATTTTCAAAAGAGTTAGTCAAATGCTGGTTAATTCTACTTGAGTATAATATTTAAACAGTGGAGTAGTGTCCTTATCTCTCTTCAAAGATATCAACTCCATCATTCCCTTTTACATGATCCCTTTCTAAAAAAAAAATTAAGGATTTAATTTAAGCTACCATGAGCAGTAATTTAAAGCGAGTCTGCAACATAACTACCTTTTCCCTTTCAGATCTTTCTCCTTCCTGTATTATGACTCTCTATATAATTGTCCTCTTCATGTTGAAGCGGTTCTTGAGGGTATTTTCCTTAGTTTTTTTTTATAAACTGCTACCTAACCTAGGAATGCTTAATTACAAAACTTTTCAAACAATGACTTTCAGTAGTCTCCAGTTCATTTCTTCATCATTACAGTCAAAGAGAACGGTGAATACAAAAACTCTGAAGGCCGGTAGTAACCTTTGTTCGAATCAACAGAAGAAGGGACCATTTTGCAGACATCCAAATAAATTGTTATCAATCGATCAAAATGATATTTTTAACATGGGGGAGAAAATTGTCAGCATTCTATCTTTTAGTCAAAATTGCAACATTCGTGGAATCATGTGGCACAGAGGAAGGCCATTCAACCCATCATGTCAGTACTATCTCTTTGAAAGAGCTATCCAATTTGAGTCACACACCCTATTCTTTCCACATAACCCGGCAATTGTTCCTTTTTCAACTATCCAAGTCAGGAGGGTGATGGAATACTCTCCACTTGCCTGGATGAGTGCAGCTCCAACAACACTTCAAGAAGCTTGACACCATCCAAGACAAAGCAGCCCTACTTGATTGGCATCACTACCTCCACCAGCAGTGCGTACTATCTGCAAGATGCACTGCAGAAATTTACCAAAAGTCCTTAGACAGCATCTTCCAAACCCAGAAACAATTCTATCTCGAAGGACAAAGGCAGCAGATACATGGGAACACCACCATCTGGAGGTTTCCCTCCAAGCCACTCACCACTCTGACTTGGAAATATATCACCGTTCCTTCGCAGTCGCTGGGTCAAAATCCTGGAATTCCCTCCCTAACGGCATTGTGGGTCAACCCACAGCACATGGACTGCAGCGATTCAAGAAGGCAGCTCACCACCACCTTCTCAAGGACAACTAGGGATGGGCAATAAATGCTGGCCAGTCCATGTCCCACGAATGAACAAAAAAAATGCAATTTCTTATTGAAAGTTACAATTGAATCTGCTCACACCACCCTTTCAGGTTGTGCATTCTTTATCGTGCTGTGTAACTGAATGAAAGGATGAGAATTTTGAAATCAGGGTGTTGCTGGACTGGGAGCCAGTGTAGGTCAGTGAACACATGGTGATGGGTAAGCGGGACTTGGTGTGAGTCACGATACAGGCAGCAGAGTTTTATATTTATAGCAATGGCCTCGATGAGTGGAGTGAAGGCATGTAGCTAAATTTGAAAATGACACAAATATAGTTAGGAAATGAGGTTGTGAAGAAGGCATAAGGAGGTTGCAGTTAGATATAGATAGGTTGAGTAAGTGGGAACAAATCTAGCAGATGGAGTAGAATTTGTGAAAGTGTGAATATCGGAAAGTTTGGCAGGAAGAATAAAAAGTAGAGGATTGTTTAAATGGAGAACAGCTGCAGAATGCTGAGGTGGAGAGGGATCGAGGTGTTCTAGTGCACAAGGCACGAGGGGGGAAGCAGGTGTTAAACATTATATCAAAAAAAAGTATTTCAAAACTCTCATGTTTGTTTATCATCTCTGTTATTTACTAAAAGGGTTTCAAAATCTCTAGTTCAGTCTGTGAGAGGCAAGCTGTTGTCTGCAAGGAGTCATCCCCAAGGGTGCAAACAGCTAGGTGCTAGTTCCCAGGCAGGACTTCACAGGTGTTAGATCTCCAGGCCTGTAAAAATAATGTGAAGTTGTTCTACCATCTATTCTGACAGCCAAGTCATCTGGAGATAACTTAGGGAGGCAACACTGCAGAATTCATTAAGCACTGGGAAAACTAGACAAGGGAGTATAATTGATGTCCACAATCCAGACACAAGTTGTAATGTTAAAAGCCAATTGTAGCTGGCAGTAAATCATAATAGATAACATGTATGAGTCCTTACACTGATTGGATATTATAATCAAGTAGACGTGCACATGTTGTAATTGGTCAATTGTATTCACACTTTAGGCATGATGTAAATCTAATCAATAATTGTGCATGGATATATATGTATATATATATTAACTCATGCGCAAATGTGCCTCTTTTGATAGGTATGTGCTAATTTCCTGTTACTGAATCTTAACTATAAATGTCTGTACAATTCTTGAATCAGTGCGTTCCCTGGTGAACCACTAGTTGGAGTACTGGGACCAACCCGTACTATAGTTTGTATTAAAGGCCTTGGCCAGAATTCTCCCATCCCGCCCGCCACTGGAATTTTAGTGGGCAGGTTGCGGACAATGTGAAACTCCATTGATAGGTGGGAATTTCCAGCTTTTAGACCAGCGCGGCGGGAGAATTCCGCCCCTTGTCTGAAACCCCACGAGTCTTCTTCTGGTTTTCTCAAGAGTGAGAGAGTCAAGTACACAATAGCTGAATAACTGTATTTTTCTCCCTGACAGTCACAGGTGCATCGAGTAATTAAGAAGGCTAATGGAATGTTATCCTTTATTATGACAGGAATTGAGCATAAAAGTAAGGATGTAATACTTCACTTGTACGGGGCACTGGTGAGACTCCATCTCGAATATTGTGTGCAGTTTTGGTCTCCTCATTTAAGGGAGGATGTAAATGCATTGGACATGGTTCAGAGGAGGTTTACTAGATTGATGTCTTATAGGGAAAGGTTAGACTATCTGGGTATGTTTTCACTGGAGTTTAGAAGAGTGAGGGGTATACAAGATCCTGAATAATATTGACAAGGTGGACATGGAAAAGATTTTCCCTCTTGTGTGTGACTCCAGAACCAGGGGGCACTGTTTTAAAATTAAGGGTCACCCTTATAGGATAGGAACGAGGAGATTTTTTTTTAAAGGGTTGTACAACTTTGGAATTCTCTGCCTCAGAAGGCAGTGGTGGCAGAGTCATTGAATATTTTTAGGGTGGAGGTAGATAGACACTTGTTAGGCAATGGAATCAAAGGCTATTGGGGTAGATGGGGATGGAGAATTTGAAACAAAAACAGATCAGCCATGATCATATTGAATGGTGGAGCAGGTTGTGGGGCTGAATGGCCTACTCCTGTTCCTATTTCATATGTTCATATGTAAATAGGGAAGAAAGTTAGGAAAGATAAATCCTCTTTGTCCTTAGAGAGGAATGGATAGGTCACATTGACCCTTCATCGGTGGCACGGTAGCACAGTGGTTAGCACTGCTGCTTCACAGCTCCAGGGACCTGGGTTCGATTCCCGGCTTGGGTCACTGTCTGTGTGGAGTTTGCACATTCTCCTCGTGTCTGCGTGGGTTTCCTCTGGGTGCTCTGGTTTCCTCCCACAGTCCAAAGATGTGCGGGTTAGGTTGATTGGCCGTGCTATAATTGCCCCTTAGTGTCCTGAGATGTGTAGATTAGAGGGATTAGTGGATAAATGTGTAGGGATATGGGGATAGGGCCCGGGTGGGATTGTGGTCGGTGCAGACTCGATGGGTCAAATGGCCTCTTTCTGCACTGTACGGTATCTATGATCTATGATCTATGATCTGTGGAACTTGGTTTCTAACCTAACCTAGACGGATAAGAGACTTCTCTCTCGCTCATTCACTTTGTGTCAACTCGCAGCCATGAACTAGTCTCAACTCATTTATTAGTCGGCAGTGAGTCTGAAAGTTGTCACAAATTAGATTTAAACTGGCAAACCCATCAGGGAGATTGCAATGATAGGTAGTAGGGGAAACAAAAAATTCACACCACTGCATTGTGGTTGGAGTTGATGCCAAATATTGGAGTAATGCAAAGGAATTGGCAATGCTTGCTGCTGGCATTGAGCACATTGTACAGAGGTATTCCATTTCTCTGGATTGGCATTCCTCAATCTTTGTGAGGAAGAATGGATCGCACAATATAATTAACATTCGCCAACTCCAGAGTAACACCGCAACCAAACACACCTACCCCTCACCCGTGCTGTCAGCATTCCAAAGGGACCATTCCTTCTATGACACCCTGCTCCACAGTCTGTCACCCCCAGTGCCCCATTGCCTATGGCACCTTTGCATGCGATCACAGGAGGTGTAATACCTGCCTCTATACCTCTTCCCTCCTCTCTGTCCAAGACCCCAAACACTCATTCAAAATGAAATAACTATTTATTTACACTTTTTTCAGTTTGGTCTACTGTATTCAATGCTCCCAATGCAATCTCTACATTGGATAGACAAAATGTAGACTGGATGATTGCTTTGTGGAACACCTTCACTCAGTCCACAAGCATGACCCAATCTTACAGTTGTTAACCATTTCAGTTCATCATCTTACTCTCATACTCACCTTCCTGCTCTTGATCTTCTGCAATGTTCCAGTGAAGCCCAATGCAAGCTGGAGAAACAGCTCTTCATCTTCTGATGAAGCATCTTACAACCTTCTGGACTCAACACTGAGTTCAACAACTTCAGATCATGAACTCTGTCCTCAGTAACAAAGAGAAAGGGGAAAGCCTTTTTAAAAATTATTTCAGTGTATGGGTGTCACTGGATAGGCCAGCATTTGTTGCCCATCCCTAACTGCCCCTTGAGAAAGTGGTGGTGCGCCCCCATCCTAAACTCCTGCAGTCCCTGAGGTGTAGGTACATCCACAGTGCTGTTAGGGAGGGAGTTCCTGGATTTTAATCCAACGACAATGAAGGAACGGTGATACATTTCCAACACAGGGTGGTGAGTGACTTGGCGGGGATCTTGCAAGTGGTGGTCTCTCCATGCATCTGCTGACCTTGTCTTTCTTGGTGGGAGAGGTCACAGGTTTGGAAGGCGCTGTCAATGTAGACTTGAACCTTTTATAGACTCCAGATGTCCCAAAGTGTGCTACACGCAATGAAGTACCTTTGCAGTGCAGTCACAATTGTGATGTAGGAAGCATACTGGCTTATTCTATGCATAGTATGATCCCACAAACAACAAGATGATAATGACCAGATTTCAGTGATGGTAGTTGAGGGATAAATGTTGACCAGGTCCCTGGGGAGAACAACTCTGCTCTCCTCAGTAAAGTGGGGCCCATGGCATCTTTAACTTTCACCTGAGAGAGCAGACAGAGCCCCAGTACATGGCTGGGATTGTCAGGCTGGATTTGATGCTGAAATAGATCACAAACTTACTGCTTTCTGATTCTGAGGCAAGAGTGCTATCCCCTGAGCGACAGTGTGAGAAGCACACGGTCTCCTTACGCTTGCTATCCACACGTACACCTTCCTGCAGGAATCACTTAGTGGACCAGAGCCGAAAGCTTGATCTGATTTTATTTCCCTCTCTCAGCCAAGACCCAGAGGTTAATTGTAAAACACTTTCTACAACCCAAGTGACATCAGTTAACTAAAAACAAACCAGAAAAATTCCTGTTCTTTTTTAAATGAGGTGGCAATTGCTCCCATAGCATATTCTAACGTGACTTCCAAACAATAGTAAATCCTTCTGGATAAAATCATTATCATGCCCTCTAATTTACATTCCTACAATCATCGAATTAGACAGCAAAGTAGGAAGGCCATTCAGTCCATTGTACCTTTATTATCAAACTGTACAATTAGACTGACTTTCCTTTTAATCCTACAACTTTCTCAATTCAAATATATGTCTAATTTCCTTTTAAGAGTTATTTTTAAATCTTCTTCCTCCATTTTTTCAGCGCATTCCAGATCACAGCAACTCACTGTGTAAAATAATTTCTCTTTATCTCTCGTTCTTTAATCAATTATCTGCAAACTGTGCCCCATAATTACTGACCCTCCTGCCAGTCCAAGTAGTTTTTTCCTTATTCACTCTGTCTAAACCCTTCATGATATTATTTAATACCATTTTCATCCTTATTTAATTTCCCCAAACCTGTATCTCCTTTAAAGGGGATAATTGAACCTTCTTTGTTTTCCTTGGGTATTTCATCCCTGATGCAGTTCTGATAAATCATCTGTGCACCCTCGTCAAGGCTTGACATCTTCCTTTGAATCCCTACAGTGCAGAAGGAGGCCATTTGGTCCCTCGAGTCTGCACCGACTCTTGCTGTTTACCAAGGACCACTGTAACCCTGCGCATTTACTGTACCTAACCTACATATCTTGGGACACTGAGGCCGGAACTCTACCACCTCGCCCGCCACGGAATTGGCATAGGCAAAGGTCCGGTAACGGAAATCTCCATTGACCTAGGGCGGGAATTTCCGGTCTCGCCACCTCGCTCGGGTGAGACCGGAAATTCCCGCCCTGAGGGTCAATTGAGCATGGCCAATCCACCTAACCTATACATCTTTGGACTGTGGGAGGAAACCGGAGCACCCGGAGGAAACCCACCCAGACACGGGAAGAACATGCAAACTCCACACAGTCACCCAAGGCTGGAATTGAACCCGGGTCCCTGTGAGGCAGCAGTGCTCACCACTGTGCCACCGTGCATTTTCTTAAAGCCTGGCACTCCACACAATACTCCAGCTGAGATCTAACTGGTGATTTATAAAATTTTCGCCTATTTTCCTTGCATTTGGAATCAATGACCTCCACGGTCAAGATCTTCCGCTCCCGCCATTTGTGCTGCTCGCCAGCCTCGCCACAGTGGACCCTGCTGCGGGAGGGGACTGCCCTCGGCAGGACCGGAAGATCCCACTGGCATGAACGGGCCACAAAATCCCGGCCACATTTAGTACTCGACATTCCTGTAAATGTTTAATATTCCTCAATCTAGATGGGCTGTGATATTAAAACATGCTGCTTTTTTAAAAATTCCACAGAATAGTAACCATTTATCTGTATGTTTTTAAGCAAGCAAGTTCGCCAGAATTACTCCTCAGTTTTATTGAATCCCACTCTTACCCTTACAGAGTTAACAGCACATAACTTTGTAAAAATTTCAATTACGTCGAAGTGCTTAACTGGCGCACGGGCGGCTTTTACAACTTTGCAATTATCACATATTCTGTTACTTTAGCGAAAAGTTCCTAAATTGCGTTTTCTATGAAATCCACCACAATATTACCCGTGCATTTCTCTGAAATGTCTGCCTCTAATAGATACACAACTACTAATTATCTCCCTTTAAAAGTCTTGTACTTTTGCGTCCATTAACTCCATCTGCTTGGCTAAAACATACTCCTTTCTTCAGCATATAATTTGATCAAATGCAAGCAATTTGGTCTTGCATACTGTAATTTAATTTCTTAGTTGCCTTTCACACGCTAAGGCATGTAGCACAATGACAGGGACTTTAGGGTTAGGCGCTTCTGCTTTTTCAATGCACATCATCCAACTAAGTGGATTTGTATGTTCTACTTAGCAGCGAATGTGTTTTTTATTCGCCTGTTGGTTGCGTGCCTGGCTTGGGTTGTGTAATGGGGCATCTGGCTCTAAATTAAGCTTTTCTTTCCTTGTGCTGAACTTCTAAATCAAACCCTTCCTCGCAGGAGTATCGGCCACTTTGGGTTCTTTATTGTAAAGCTGTTAGAATGCTTTATGGTCTGTGACCACACTGAAATGCACCCCTTCCACATCTGGTCAAAATATTTGCCTTTTCCGCACCGATTCAGCATGCTATTTCAAAGTGTCCTGAGATTAGCTGAGTACCTGGCTACAGAGATGGCTGATGACATTTCCTGATTTATTATTATCGCATTGAGAAATAGCTCTTGAACTGGTGCCAGCAGCATGAGCTTAGAGCTGGCACCACAATGATTAAGGTGTTGAGAAAAGTCCAGCTCTTCAATACTTGATTTGCTCTATTCTTACCTGAAAGAAACAATAACACTTCCCTCAATCTGGAAAAAAAATCTTGTAATCTGTCCTGATTGAGCGCCATGTCACCATGAACAAATGTCTGGCTCTTTCCTGCCCTTACTGAGATTCAGGAATGTGGATCCTATCATTTTTATTCAGGATTTCCTCCAATACACTTGGTCACAATCCAGAGGAAATATAGGTTTTATCTTAGTCAATGAGCAATGATGATTAGACTGAATAGCCCCCCAACGTGGAAAATGCAAAGTCTACAACTACTTTAGTTTTCCCTTTCATTATTTTAACTCATAATTTTCTTGCACTATTCTTGTGCCAGAAATAGCTGCTCAATCTAAACAGATCATGTTTTGTCGATGTTGATCAGTAATCATGAACTTTCGGAGCCCTGCTCCTTCCTCAGGTGAGTGCTCTGAAAGCTTGTGATTCCAAATAAACCTGTTGGGTTCACAACTGGTGTTGTGAGACTTCTCACTGTGCCCACCCCAGTCCAATGCTGGCATCACCACATCTTGATCAGTAATGTCACTCAAATCCACCCTTTTGTGTGTAAACTCCCATGCACACTGGTTCTTTCTGTCTTGCTGGGAGAACACATTGTGATTTACCTCTAGTCCTGGAAGCCATTTGTGTCTCCAACACATCACATTAAGTCCAACTCATTTCCTGTTGCTTAATTTTGTTTGCTGTCACATTTATTTATATTTTCTTCCAAAGGAATACTGTCCACAAGGTGAATTCTACTCAGGTTCAAGTTATATTGATGCTCTGTCACATTGGCCAATGGTTAAAGTCTACAGCACTACAACAATGTTTTTAATGTGACGAAATATCCAAAAGTGTTTCACAGGGACGTAATCAGAAACACTTTGCAGCCAAGTTGCAGAAAGGGCTGTTAGGTCAATTGACTAAAAACTTGATTTGATTTTGATTTGATTTATTACTGTCACATGTATTGGGATACAGTGAAAAGTATTGTTTCTTGAGCACTATACAGACAAAGCATACCGTTCATAGAGAAGGAAAGGAGAGAGTGCAGAACGTAGTGTTACAGTCATAACTAGGGTGCAGAGAAAGATCAACTTAATGCGAGGTAGGTCCATTCAAAAGTCTGACGGCAGCAGAGAAGAAGCTGTTCTTGAGTCAGTTGGTACGTGACCTCAGACTTTTGCATCTTTTTCCCGATGGAAGAAGGTGGAAGAGAGAATGTCCGGGGTGTGTGGGGTCCTTAATTATGCTGGCTGCTTTTCTGAGGCAGCGGGAAGTGTAGACAGAGTCAATGGATGGGAGGCTGGTATGCGTGATGGACTGGGCTATATTCATGACCTTTTGTAGTTTCTTGCGGTCTTGGGCGGAGCAGGAGCCATACCAAGCTGTGATACAACCAGAAGAATGCTTTTTATGGTGCACCTGTAAAAGTTGGTCAGCATCATAGCTGACATGCCAAATTTCCTTGGTCTTCTAAGAAAGTAGAGGCATTTAAAATGAGAGAATTTAGAGAGTATCTTAAGGGAGCAGGGAGAGATTTACAGAGAGAATTTCAGAGTTTAGGACCCAGGCTGCCAATGGTGGAGCAGTGGAAATTAGGGATGGGCAAGAGGCCAGAATCGGAGGAGCTCAGAGATCCCGCTGATTGTCTCTCCTGGAAAAGGCGTTTGAGGAAAATTCTCACTTATCTACATTGGGCAGTGAAACTGGATTGTCCACCATCAACAATACCCACCTGATCTTGCTTCCTGTTAGCTTCAGTTGGTCGAAACTCAGGCTGACTCTATGGCAAGTGGGTGATGTGTGGCGAGACTGGAAAATGTGAGGTTATTCCCCTTACAGCAGAGAAGCTGAATGGAAGATTTAATAGAGGCATTCAAAATCAAAGGTCAGCATTTTGAGCCCCACTGCGGCAGGAACAACACGGGGGAAGTGTCGGACCAGCTAGAAGCCCAGTGGCTGTCAGCAGGACCGGGAAATCCAATGGTAGACATGTTTCGACAGAATAAATAAAGAGAAACTGTTTCACTGACAGGAAGGTCAGTAACCAAAGGATACAGAATCAAGGTGATTGGGAAAAGAAGCAAAGAGGAGATGAGAAAATATTTTTTTTCACAGTGAATTGTTGTAATCTGGAATGTGCTGTCTAAAAAAGCAGTGGAAGCAGATTTAATAGTGAGGAGGGCATTGGACAAGTGCTTGAAGAAGAAGAATTTGCCTAGTTATGAGGAATGGGACTAACTGAAGAGCCGGCCTCCTTCTATGCTTTGTGGTTTATTATCCATTCTGCAAAGTCACCACCCAAACAGATGAAAATTACACCCAGAATGTAGAGATTCGAGCGAGAGAGAAACGGGGCATATAACAGATTAGGCAGAAAAATAAGCCATTCCCCAGTCTCTCAGGAAAACAAGTGATATGGGGAGTGGGCTGGAAAGTGAAGTTGAGGCAGAAGATAAGCCATGATCATATTGAGTGGCAGAGCAGAATCAAGGGGCTGAATGGTTCATTCCTGCTCCTGTTTCTAATGTTCCTGTCAAAGGCAGCTTTCTGTCTGCAATGCATGCAAATGTAACATGAAGGATTCATAAATATTTAAGTCTCTATTGTCCTGGGAATGAGAGTGTACATATTCAGCAACAAACCAGCAATGTTTACATTTCGAAGTATTTGTTGGCACAGTTTTCGCTTTTTGAGAGTCTACTTATTTCAACATCACAGAGCTGTTGAGGTAGGTTTTATTATTCGGTTCTCTCAAGCACCAACTTTAAAAAATAAAGTGAGCACTCGACAAATTCTGTCACAGCTTGGCAAGAGCGGATATATTATGAAAATCAGACTTGCCGATCTTCATTCATATAGATTATGTATTTCAATGAAAACTTGAATATATGTTTTAAATGTGCTTAGTCCATTGGAACACAAAGACATTTTTTTATTCATTCGTGGGACATGGGCGTCGCTGGCTGGCCAGCATTTATTGCCCATCCCTAGTTTCCCTTGGAGGATAGTTGAAAATCAACCACATTGCTGTGACCCTGGAGTCACATGTAGGCCAGACCAGGTATGGACGGCAGATTTCCTTCCCTAAAGAACATTAGTGACCCAGATGTGTTTTTCCGACAATCGACAATGGTTTCATGGTCATCAGTAGACTCTTAATTCCTGATTTTTTTTATTCAATTCAAATTCCACCATTTGTCGTAGTGGGATTTGAACCCAAGTCCCCAGAACATTAGCTGAGTTTCTGGATTAATAGTCTAGCAATAATACCACTAGGCCATCGCCTTCCCCCAAGAGTATCATAATATCAAGGCAGCTGTGGCAAAGGGTCACCCTGACTCAAGATGTTGGCTCTATTCTCCCCTCACAGATGCTGTCAGACCTGCTGAAATTTTCCAGCATTTTTGTTTTTGTTGAAGAAATGTGTCAACTGTGTAAGCACTCACCTACTACATAAAGCATTGTTTCCCAAAGGTTTAGTAAAAGATCATTGCTGTGAGGAGTTTCTACTTCGTGACTTCTCACCTCTGAGTCTAAAGGTTGTGGGTTCAAGTCCCACTTCAGTGCTTGAAAAAAAAATCAAGGCTGCTGATCCAGTGAAATACTGAGGGAGTGCTGCACTGCCAGATAGGCTGCCTTGCGGATTTTAAACCATAGATCTTGCCTGTCCTCTCAAGTGGAAATAGAAGATTCCATGACACTGTTTGGATGAAGAGAGGGGGAAGTTCTCCATGGTGTCCTAACCAGTATTCATCCCTCAATCAACACTAAGATTTCCTTCACTAATGTCCTTTAGAGAAGGAAATCTGCTGTCCTTACCCAGTCTGGCCTACATTTGACTCCAGAGCCACAGCAATGTGGTTGATTCTCAACTGCCCTCGGGCAATAGGGATGGGCAATAAATGCTGGCCAGTAGCGTTGCCCATGTCCAACGAATGAGAAAAAAAATCACAAAGAGAAACAGATTATCTGTTAATTTTCAGTGGTGTGGGAGCTTGCTGTACACAAATTGGTTGCCACACTGTCCACATTGCAACAGTGGCTACACTTCATTGGTTGGTTCAGTGCTTTGGGATGTCTGTTGGTCATGAAAGACAGTATATAATACAAGACTCCATTTCTTTCAAAATATACCTTAGTTTTTGTTCTAATTGATGACAATAATTAAGATTACATTTATGTGATTATTGAGCCTTTGAAACCACTTTTTAAAAAACTCTACCCTGAAAGCTGATAAAACAAAACCTGCAGCGTTTTCCATGAACATGTTCCAGCTGATCCCAAATCCTCAGTGCAGCTTTCTTCAAAAGCGAATCAACTCCATTTGATGAATTTCACGAACCAACATCTAAAGGAGGCAGGCTAGTTGTTACAAGATTACTCGATTCGAGGCCAACTTTCTGCATTCAGCCTTCTGCAAACTATTTATACTTCTCTTTCAAACGGTTTAGCTATTTTTAAAAAAAAGCACAGAAGAGAAAATCTGCCTCACAGTCTGTCTAGGTCAGCGCAAGAGATCCCATCTCTTTAATTAAGGCTTTGCAAAATATAACTATGTATAACCCATTTCTTCTAAAAATGTCAAAAAAAGAAACTATTAACTGACAATAAATCACAGGTTCGCTCACAAACAGTATTCATGCTGTTGTCTGGCAGACAGAGAGCTATAATGCAAAATAAAATTATAACCAACCTGTCTTTTCCAAATATTTAATATATTTCAGATCTGTTGGGTTTTTTTTTGATGATTCGCTGACTTGCTGAACTTGTGTGCAACTAAATAAAGCACAAACTGTGTCAGGCTTCAGAACATAGAGACAGGAAAGGCCTTTCAGCCTCTCAAACTGCTCTATCATTCAATTAAATGATAGCTGATCTGCAGCATAATGCCACCTACCACCTTTGGTTCTGTAACCCCCTCCCCAGATGAAAATACATCAATCTCAGTTTTAAAATTTTGAAAGCCTCAGCAGTTTTTTTGGGAGAGAAAATTCCAGCGGCAGAGTGACACAGTGGGTTCGCACTGCTGCCTCACACTGCCAGGGACCTGGGTTCAATTCCCAGCTTGCTCACTGCCCTGTGAGGAGTCTGCACATTCTCCCCGTGTCTGCACGGGTTTCCTCTGGGTGCTCCAGTTTCCTCTCACAGTCTGAAAAATCTGCTGGTTAGGTGCACTGACCATGCTAAATTCTCCCTTCGTGTACCTGAACAGGTGATGGAGTGTGGCGACTCGAGGATTTTCACACTAACTTCATTGCAGTGTTAATGTAAGCCTATATGTGACACTAATAAATAAACTTTATCTTTTAGCTGCACACTCCCCTTTATGTGAAGATGTGCGTCCTGACATATCTGCTGAACAGCCCAGCCTAGTTCTAAGCTTATGCTCCCTTGTTTTGGATGTCCCCTTGTTACCGGAGGAAAGAGATTCTCTCTATCAACTCCATCAAATCCTTTAATCATTTAACACCCCCACTTGTTTGTCTTCAATCTTCTACACTCAAGGAAATAAAAGTCACGTTTTTACAACATGATCTCATCATTTAACCCAGTGGCATTCTGCTGAATCTGTGTTGCATACCTCTGAGGTCAATATTTATTTCCTGAGGTGCATCTCCCAGAACTGTGCACAACACAGTTCTGTGGATGGGATCCGATCAGGTCTCCCTGCAGCTGAAGGATAATTTCCCCCATTTTGTATTCCAGCAGTTTAGATGCCGGTTTCTTCAGCCTGTCCGAAAGGGCATCTGAGAATATGCAATATCTTCGTGATGCCTATGCCACAGTCATCCTTTTGGGATCAGTCTTTACTTAGATCACCGTGAGGCCAGCAGCTCAGGATATACTGTTGGCTGTGCATTGCACATTAGCCTGGGAAAACAGATCTCAGTGCATTCCTGCTTGCATAGCCATTAATTATAGAATCCTACAGTGCAGAAGGAGGCCATTCGGCCCATCGGGTCTGCACCGACCACAATCCTACCCAGGCCCTATCCCCATAATCCCATGCATTTACCCTAGCTAGTCTCCCTGACACTAAGGGGCAATTTAGCATGGCTAATCTACCTAACCCGTACATATTTGGACTGTGGAAGGAAACCGGAGCACCCAGAGGAAACCCATGCAGACACGGGGAGAACATGCAAATTTCACACAGACAGTCACCCAAGCCGGGAATCAAACCCAGGTCCCTGGCACTGTGAGGCAGCAGTGCAAACCACCATGCCATCCAGTCATCAGCATCCCTCTGTCAGTTAAACTGAAATGTAGTTGAAAGGGAAGTTGATTTGGTATTGAAATTGTAAATATTGGAAGCGAAAAGTATAAAATTCCTATGCAGCTAATGGCCTTTTGTTGGCTATTTAAAACCTCTTTTGTACTGATTGACATTAAACTATGAATGCAATTGGGCTGTGACACCAAAGCACAAGCTATGACAGAACTACCTAGAATTCAGAGATGTCCTGTTTCAGATTATTGTGCATTTTGTTTGCACCTTGCTTTGGAAAAACATCACCAAATGCTGAATTCTATTCAAAACTGGAAGCATTGAAACAAAGCAGGTTGCTGAAATGACTCAGTTCCAACAAAGAACAAACTGAATAAAAATGGACAAGGGATTATTGAGTGTTACATGACAATAGCAGCAGCAAAAATTTGCATTTATGCATAGCACTCATGTCAAAGATGGACTTGGGCCTACATAGAGATTTGAATCACCCTCAAGTGTTTTGCACCTAATGAAACACTTCTAGAGTGTCGTCGCTGTTGTAATGCAGGATCAGTGCAGAATCGATGGGCTGAATGGCCTCCTTCTGCACCGTAGGGATTCTACAGTTCTACAATTCTATGGTTCTATGGTAATGTAGGAAACACAGTAGCCAATTTGCATACAGCAAGATCCCACAAACAGTTACATGCAATGACCAGCTGATCTGATTTTAGGTATTGACTGAAGGGATATATATTGGCCAGGACATCAGGAATAACTCCGCTCCTCTTTGAGATAGTGCCATGGGATCTTTATAACTCCCTGAGAGGGAAGACAGAGTTTTGATTCAATGTCACCTCCAAAAGATACCACTCCTGACAGGGCAGCACTCCCTCAGTAACCCACTGTAGTGTCAGCCTAGACACTGTGCTCAAACCATTGGATTTTAACAAAGAAGAATACCTCAGGTACTTCATAGAGGGGACAAGGTCAGTGATAGAAATGATTATTGCAGTGAAATTCCAGTCTCCTCTCTGGATCACTTTTGGTTCTTACACACATACTTCACTTCCAAATTTGAAGAGATCTTCACACATGTTATGATGAGCAGCAAGTGAGGCTTTCGGAAGATTTGTACTGCGGCATGATATATTAAATAAAAAGTTTTATGTGTTCTGCATTATCAGAAAATATTATACACATAATGTTAGAAATGATAACTCACTCCACAATATGAGAAAATAATCAAAAGCAAGTGGGAGTAGGCCATACACCCCATCAAAAACTCCACTGCTTAAGCATATAACACAGTTATTTCATATTTAGCAAAAAATTATTATTCATTAGAAAATAATAGGTCATTTACATTTTTTTATTGTATATATTTATGTTATAGGAATAACTTGGGCGGCACGGTGGCACAGTGGTTAGCACTACTGTCTCACAGCATCAGGGACCCAGGTTCAATTCTGGCCTCAGGTCACTCTCTGGGTGGAGTTTGCACATTCTCCCCGTGTCCGTGTGGGTTTCCTCCGGGTGCTCCAGTTTCCTCCCACAGTCCAAAGATGTGTGGGTTAGGTTGATTGGCCATGCTAAATTGCCCCTTAGTGTCCCAAGGTGTGTAGGTTAAGGGGATTAGCAGGGTAAATACGTGGAGTTACAGCTGCGTGGGATTGGTGTCGGTGCAGATGCAATGGGCCAAATGGCCTCCCTCTGCACTATAGGGATTCTATGAATTCCTCTTGTCAGTCCTAAGACCTTTGTGCAGGAAAGTAGCCAATGAGCCAAGACAGTTAAGCTTGTTAGGCCCTCCAATGGAGCAGTTCAAGACAGATTGCCCTTTTGACTCTCCTCATTCCCTATAAGAATAGTTGTAGTTTACCACTCTGCCTAACAGAATGACTGAGACAAGAAACCCGGCGAGTAGGAAATGACAAACAAAGGCAAAATACTGCGGAGGCTGGAATCTGAAACAAAAACAGGAAAAGCTGGAAAATCTCAGCAGGTCTAACAGCATCTGTGGGGAGAGAATAGAGCCAATTGTCTCTCCATAGATGCTGTCAGACCTGCTGAGATTTTCCAGCATTTCAGGAACGGGCAGACATCAGCCCATCTCTCCATGAAGAAGGTAAAAAGCGTTGATGCGGGTATGCCAAAATGACGCCAAAGAATCAAAGATTTTTAAATATTCCCACTTCATCTAGCATTCATCTTGAACACCGGGAGAAAATATTGAGTTTTACCACAGGTCATTTGGAATCTATATTTGCATTTGATAAAGCGGATATTAAAATGGATTATATTGATATTTATTGCATAATCTGTACAAATAAAATCTTCATTTTACGTATCTCAAATGTGTTACATGTGATGAAATAATTTAATATGAAATAACTAAGGGAATGTGTATTAAATACAAAATATGAGTATGGTTTAATGAGTGACAATATGATACCCGAAGGAGGAGGACGGGGAAACTCTTTCGGACCATCAACCGAACTCCGGGATCACCATTTATCGCGCTTAAACCATTCAGCCACAAATGTCACCAAGCCGGGTCCGTTCAGGCACTGCCGCAACCATCAATAATGAAATAGGTTAACTCCAGATAAAGTGGGGTTGCCTGGGTAGTGAGCCGGGACAGAGTTGAATGTCGGCTTTGTTGTCGCGTTTAAAACCGAATATATACAGGAAGAATTGAGAATTCAGCGAGAGTCCGCCAAAAGAGTTCGATGATTAAAGTTTAGATCGATATTTTAATATCCTTCTGTATTACTGAATAATTTCTGCATTGAACCGAAATGTGATCTACACTGATTTTAAATTAACATGTCAGTGAGTGCTACAAGGAAATGTTACATTAGCAGCACAGTGGCAAATGGCAATTTGCAAAGATTGAACCTACGGAAACACGTATCATAGCGAGAGTCCGATGTTGTTAACCTGGATGTAAGCTGTTAATACAGAATTAAGGATCTGAGTAAATTCTTCACTAAATCGCGTGATAGCTCATCACTTATAGATAATCCACTCATCCTTGCCCTGATATCCACTGGCCAAATTAAAACTCTGCCTGACTGGAAGCAGTTAGCATTTGAAATAAGAATTATACCTAACCCCCCGGCGTTTAATAACCATGATCCGAAGCCATTTTATCTGAAATTCTATTTTCATCTCGGACACAGTTATGTGATGAAGTTTTGATGATTGGAGGAGGAATTTTAGATTTCGTTGTTTCTAACTGAGTGGCATTTGCGTGCGGATCCCGTGCGCTTCTGTGTATTTTAACAAGTTACTTGTCCCTGGCAGCTCACTCGCGCTGACTAACGCTGTAGTAAAACATTTTTTTTAGAATTTGATGATTGTTTCAATAAAAGAGGTTACTTTCAGTTTTATTTCAGTCCAATGATCGGGGTGTGGTTTCTAAAGCATTTCCGCTGTTCTCTTAAAACGGACTCTGATTAATGCCATTTCCATTTCTCTATTCATAACCCTCAAATCGCCAAGTCACTTTCATCCAAGCGTGTTGTTCTTTCCCACCTCCTGTTTCCCAGCGATTTCATTCATTTCAAAAAACATCCCCGTGTAATGGTTAAAATCTCTGCTTTCCCTTGTCAGAAATGTCATCCCTTCGTTCAGTGAGTTGATCCGAATTTCTTTCCTGACCTCCACCCAGCTCAAAAAATCTCGCCAACCAAATGTTGGAGGAGACTCGGGATCCTTCCCATACATGGGATTACTTCAACGGTAAAATGGGATAGAGATATTCTTTAGATATCCAAAGCTCTGGGCATTATTAATGCAGTAAGAAGTCTCACAACACCAGGTTAAAGTCCAACAGGTTAAAGTCCAACAAATAAACCTGCTGGACTTTAACCTGGTGTTGTGAGACTTCTTACTGTGTTTACTCCAGTCCAACGCCGGCATCTCCACATCATTATTAATGCCACATCCCCAGCAATGTTCCTGTTACATGATCAACAATGTGAAATTCTGATATTGGGTCTAATCCTGTAACTAAATACTCTCCCACCCGCCCCCGACAGTATTTATCTCCTAATAGTAACATGGGGTCACCGTGCAAAGTTGCGCTTCAACACTCCAGCCTGACTAGATTTGAATCGTTTATTTTAGAAGGGAATCTAATCTAGATCTGTGTCTTTCCAGTTTTTTAACTCTCCAACAAAGAAATTAATGTTAAATGACTTCCTCATTTGCGATGGTCATTTTGCCTGAAACATGTACCGCCTTCTAAAGGGTAGTTTTTTTAAATCTATTTTTTATTTATTAGTGTCACAAGCAGTTTTACATTAACACTGCACAGAAGTTACTGTGAAAATCCCCGACGCGCCACACTCCGGTGCCTATTCGGGCACACTGAGGGAGGATTTAGATGGGTGCTGACCTTATTACTGACACTCGCATCCCGTGAACGCTATGACGGTTGGTCAATGTACCTGGGCTAAATACTTTGGAGCAGTGGATCCTGACTTTGATGTGTCAGTTTATTTATCCTAACCTTTGGTGCATTAGTTTCCACTCTGATGCCCTACTTTATGTTGCCATATGTATTTAACAATATCACTGGTAACTGTCCTCACATAGGCCACGGCAGGTGTGATATCTCTTGCCTTTGCTTTATGGAACGCATTAATAACATATATCAATCTAGGGGAAATATTTGGAGATTGAATTTAGTTTGACTATTCGCATGATGCTGTCTCTGCTGCTCTGTCCACACCGATTCAAATGTTAACATGCTGCAATATGTTCTGGCAATACAGGAATACAATTATCTGGGCATCTTATTCTTTAAAAATACTTATAAGGCACATAACCTGATGAAAACATCTTCTAACTTTCCATAATATGTTTAATCTGATTCTATCTGAGCGGTGTATGTTTTGGATTTGCAGGGAGCTGGCTATTCCACATGATAACATGCTTTCTTTCCAGGCAACAGTCACTTGGATAAAGACAGAATCAACACAGCACAGGGGACCATTCGCCCCATGGATGTGTGCCGGAACTTGTGAAGGAGAATCCAGTCAGTCCCGTTCTCCAGCTCCTTCCTCGTGTCCTCGCAATGTTTGACCTTATCCAAGTGTTTATCCAATTCCCTTTTGAAGGTTGCTGCTGAATTCAGATCCCACCAGGCAGCACAATCACCCAGTAACAATGTTTTCCCCCCTCATGTCCCCTCTGGGCCAATAGCCTTCAATCTGTCTCTGGTCACCTATCTGCTGTGTGGAACGATCCCTTCCTGTGCATTCTGTCTGAGTGTCAGCAATTTATTGAGTGGATGAAGCTGTGGTTCTTCAGATTTACCACAAGTAATGTCCACGACAAGACAAGTATTTATTCGATGTAATCCATCACAAACAGCCCTTTCCCTCTGATTGGGGAGTTGGGGATGGGTGAGAATGTCCCACACCCATTCCCCCAGCCGGTCAGTATGTGGAATTCGCAGGGTGAAGGCAGGAAAAGATTTGTGGGAATTTAATAAATCGGGATTGAATGTTTCCACAGAGATATATAGTCGATTGGTTATTGTGCGCAATTATTTATTGAAATAGTTTGAAAGCAGTGCCTGGAAGATGATTCTTCGAAGTGTGTGCGTGTGTGTTTTTTGGGGGCCGGGGGGGGGGGGGGGGGGAGTCTTTATCGAAAAATACTTCCTGTCATTTATTATTTGCCCCCCTGAGATTGATGTGGTCACACCTTGGGCAAAAGGAGTTATAAGAACCGTTTAAATTGTCTCTTATTTCCTGGTTGGGGTTGGGGAAGAGGGGGAGGGGGGTTGGGGAGGAAGGGGAGAGGGGTTGGGGAGGACGGGAAGAGGGGTTGGGGAGGGGTTGGGGAGGAAGGGGAGAGGGGTTGGGGAGGAGGGACAGGGGGGTTGGGGAAGAGGGAGGAGGTGAGGGAGGGGGAGGGAGGTGGGGGAGAGGGGGAGCTGAGGAGGGTAGTGGGTGGGTGAGGGAGTTGTATGTGTCTGAGATCCCAGTCCAATCCCGGGGAAAGCCGGATCCAATCTGGCATCTCTCGCCATACTCCAGCTTCACTCTGAGCTCCAGCTCCCCAGTTTTCTGGGGGAGTTTGGTTTGAAATATATGGGTTTCTAATTCTGGTGCAGTCCTGACATCAGCCCACATGTCATCAGCTGACTCTCTGCCGGGACCGGATCATTTCCGCAACTTCCCCGAGTCACCAATCAGGTGGGGAAGCTGTATTTATCCTCTATGTTTAATTTGGCCCCGCTCCTGAAGCGCACATCATGGCCAGACGCCGTGGTTCGGGGGGTTTCTGAATATGTATATATTTATATATATCATGGACAAAAGTTCCGAAGGAAGTTGTGTATTTGGCTTTCTCTTCCCCTGACTTCAGCGGCATGTGTTGAGGGTGACGGGCACTGTTTCCATTTGCCTCTCTCTGGGCTGGAGGAAACAAAGTTGTGTTGTGGGATTTGTCGACACTGAGAATTACGTAGCAAGTTAAAAATAACTGCGATATTTAAGGACTGGAGCAGCGGAATCCCGGAGCAGAGGGAGAGAGGAGCAGAGAGAAGAGGGACGGGGGAGAGAGAGAGGGAGAGTAGTCAGTCTTGTAGAAATGAGACTCAATCTTGAAAGGCAGTGTTTGTGTGTCCGTGATTAAAATTGCCTGGCTATAACACATTTAAAGGCCCACCCGCACTATTCCCCAGTCTCTGTTACATTTCAGGGGGTGGGTTGCTGGATTTGTCAATGTTGAACGAACTTTCACACACGCACACTCCTCGCTTTGTATCACCGGCTTTCTAACTCAATGTCGGGTTCACTGAACGTCCACAAGGCCCTTAAAACATCACCGAATTCTCTCAGAAAGTTGTCTCAGAATGTCTGGGTGAGGGGTGCCTTTTCCCCGACACTCCTGGGCTGGATCATGCATTTCAATAGACTCTGTTAATGAAGCGAGGGCTATAAAATGAAACGCAGCTGCGTTTAGTTGTGAACATTATCCCAAACAGCTTTCTTGCTTACCTGAGACTTGCGTACCTGAGTAACTGTGACATGTGTGGTACTCGCAATGTGAGTGAATTTCTGTGTGTGTTTACCGGTTCTTTTTTGGTAGATATTGACTTTTGTATTTATGGGTGTGGGTTGGGTGTATTGCATGGACTTATTTAAATGATTCAAGCACAGAAACGGGCCATTCGGGCCATTGATACTCCGCACGAGCCTCCTCCTATCGCTTTTGGTCTCATTCTCCCAACATATTGTACACCCTCATGTGTTTATTAACCAGGCCTTAAACTGTATCTGCTGCCTGTGTGAATGAGTGTGTATACATCCTGTGTATATGTTTGAGTGCATTTATCAGCTTTTCATAGAATCCCAACAGTGCAGGAGGAGGCCATTCGGCCCATCGAACCTACACTGACAACAATCCCACCCAGGCCCTATCCTTGTAACCCACCTTATCCCCTTGACACTCAGGGGCAATCCCACCCAGATCTGTTTCCCGTAACCCCAAGTATTTATCCCGCTGATCCCCCTAACCTACACATCTTGGGACACTACGGGGCAATTTGGCATGGCCAATCCACCTAACATGCACATCTTTGGAGTGCAAATTTGCGTGCGAGTTTAATTGCTAAATATGTTCTTACAATATTAAAATGTTTCTGAAATCCGGGCTGTTTCATGCTGTTATTATTGTCTGGAACACACCCACCGCCTGGAACTGGATCATTTATGATTTTACTTGCTGTTTCAATACAGAACAAAAAACTGATCTGAACAAGGATTTTTAATCGGGACCAGGACTGAAATGGACCTATTAACAGTGAGGAGCTTTGCATGCAATCACTTGACGGGTATTTGTATTTTATTGAAGAATCGGCTGGATTAATAATGAATATTCAACTATTAGACTTGATATCTGTCGTCTTTTCATATTGTGTTTTTATAGGGTCCATTTTAACATGAGAAATATCGCAACGCTTATCTCTGTGTGGCCCAGAGGAGAGTAACTCTTCTCTCTAAACCTTCAGACAATCTCACCAGGTGTGACAAGGCAGACACTCGACACACCACCACAGGAAAAAAGCTGGCCCTCCTTCCCAGTGAGTCTGCTTTTCTGTTTGATTTCAACAGATTTCAATTGTAATTTATTGCTACATGTAACGCATAAAACCACAAGCTGACAAAGGAGTGAAGGGAGGTATGTGTGTGTGCGTGGGTGAACTAGTTACCATCCTAACTGTACTTTGTGTCACCCTACATTTCTGCTAACTCACACGAAGATTCACCCATCACCCCTGTGCTCACTGGCGTACAATGGGTCCCAGCAATTTCTCATCCTTAATTTCAAATCTCTCCACAACCTTGACCCTCCCCAAAACTAATCCACCCCCCCCCCCCCACACCCCCCTCTTCCCCCACCCCCCTCCTCCCCAGCTCCATAATATATTCCTGGCTCACAACTCACAGATACCTGCACCCCTCCAAAGCCGGCCTCCTGTTCTGCCCTGATTCCCTGATTTGAACCACTGTGCCATTGGTGGCAAGGCTTTCAATTATCTGAGCCTTAAGCTCTGGAACTCCCTCCCCAAAACCTCCCTGTCTTTCTCCCTCTCTTTCGTCCTTCAATCCTGCCTTTTTAACCAAAGTAAGTAGTCTCACAACACCAGGTTAAAGTCCAACAGGTTTATTGGGTAGCAGTATAGTTGATGCCCAGATGGGAGATAGATGTGTGTCTCCACACCCCTCAGTGACATGCACGCAGTAGCTACCCTCTGCCTAGCTTAGTGTGGGATGCGGCACCATTGGCTAGGGTTGGGCCACCATAGTGGGCTGGTGAGAATTGTGTGCAGTATTGGAGTCCAGAGATGATGGTCTACCCACAGATTGTGGGACTGTCTCCTGTTCACAGAGGCTGCTTTTAATGATACATAATATGTCTGGAAAAATAGTACTACTTACTGCATAAAAGCTTCTTGAAATTTACAAACAGTCACTTGGGTAATACAAAACTTGAATATTTTTCATCGGGCACTCATCAGGAGAAATGCAAGAATACCAAATTTCAAACAACCACAATTGATACTTTGGCTGATTGTTTGGCAAGCCTCCTACTGCAATTAGAAAATAAATTCCTTACTTGAGATGTCATTTCCTTTTTCCCCAAGTCACCTGGGTACCTAATTTCTAAAGTATCCAGTAGAGTCTGGTTATAGTTTTAGTGAGGATTCTAGCTATAGTTAAAGCGAGTAGACTTGTTATATTAAAAATCAGCAATGTAAGGCATCATTACTCAAAACTTCCTGTTGAATTCTCTTTTGAAATGTTCCATTATATTTGTAATTTTTTAAAATCAGTTTTTAATTAAAATCCATTTGCAGTCATCTTTTAAAAGAAAAAGAGTGGTAAGTAAGCAGTTGCTCCTAGGAGACCACATTGATGATTTGATGTACAGGACTAGGTTCTGTTCCTATCAAACAATATTTAAAAGAAAATGAATGCCAACAAGATGCAGGTCATTAACTAAAGATAATATTTTACTATTTTATATCACATGTTTGAAACAGAATGAGGATCTCCGAGCAATTCTATTACCCAAGATGCAACTGAATATAGAGAAGCCCCCACATGAGAAATTATTTACTGAAAGAGATTCGCCGGTGGAGCATTTTGATATTGGGACTCTTCCTTAACTGAAAACCTCACATCTAAACAACACATCACAGTCCCTAAACAAATGTATAGTCCCTATCTTTCTTCAGTTCCTAAATATATTTTATAGATAAGATACAACACCAGCAATCTTTCATACGATATTGCTATTGTATTCAAGGACACATTATTTTGTAAAGTGGACTGATATTGCCTTGTTGGAAAAAGCATAGGGCCATTGATTTTTAGTGACAGAGTAACACAAACTAAATCATTAATAAAGAATATTTTGGGAACAGGCAGCACGGTGGCACTGTGGTTAGTACTGCTGCCTCACAACGCCAGAGACCAGGGTTCAATTCTTGGTGACTGTGTGGAGTCTGCACGTTCTCCCCGTGCCTCCGTGGGTTTTCTCCGGGTTTTCCGGTTTCCTCCCATACTCCAAAGATGTATAGGTTAAGTTGATCAGCCTAGCTAAATAGCCCTACAGTGTCAGGGGTATTAGCAGGGTAAATACAATGGGTAACAGAGATAGGGCCTTGGTGGGATTGTGCAAGCTTGAAGGGCCAAATGGCCTCCTTTTGCACTACGGGATATTCTATTCAATGGGAACTCTTTGATCTGTCATTACTATATTGGAAACCTGAGACAGGCAGAGTGGCAGTCTGTCTGGCTATATTGAGTAGCTGGCAACCTGATCTGGCAGCATTGGTGAGTGAGAGTTTGAAAGATTTCTGCTTACAGCAAAGTTGATATTTATGATTGGTTCTTGGAAATGCATTTCCATCTCTCTATTCCTGTCTGTTTCACTCTTTCTGTTTTTTTTCCCCCATCTGTGCCCCTGTTTGCTACTCATTAAGACTTATCTAGACAGCCATATGAGCGGAGTGGGAATGGAGGGATACAAAAGAATGGTCTAGTTTGGACCAGGGAGCGGCACGGGCTTGGAGGGCTGAAGGGCCTGTTCCTGTGCTGTATTGTTCTTTGTTCTTTGTTTTGTTGATGAACACCAGAAATTTAAATGTTTACATTTTCTGACTCACAACAGGACATGGATGACAATTAGGGATAATGAGAGGTTGGTTGTTTGCTTTTAAAATCAATGCATTTTTAAAAATAATTCAGGTTAGGATGAGGAAATAAACTGTATGTATGTGTATGTCTCTCTGCGTCTTATCTTCCTGTCTTATCTCATTGTCTTGCAGATACGAATAGTTTAAATGTCTAGATTTTCTATCTATCAACAAAACATGGGTGTTAAAGCAGGTGATTTTCAAAGGCTACCTGTTTGCTTTTAAAATTGATATGAGATTTTTATCTCTGCTGAATATACTTTCTGAATTTACAAAGATATAACTGGTGTATAATAACAAATACTATATCCATACACTCACGGTCTCTTTTTTAATGGTCAGTATAATTTTTAGCTGGACAAAAGATTTTGAAATGTAATAAAATGCAATACTACGTCCTCTCCTTTCCTTCTCTATGTACGGTATGATTTGCCTGGAAAACGCTCAAGAAGCAATATTTTTCATTGTATACCAACCAATACATGTGGCAATAATAAATCAGATCAAATCAAAAAGTACTAACAGGGGCAATAAAACTACTGTGCCTGGAGTGGAGGATATCTGAGGGGCTGTTACCTGGCGGAGGAAGATTCGGGGTCTTGGAATTCACAATGCCGTTTCTTTAAGGCAACATAATCGCACTGGATTCTAACTCCACGCTGCACTAAACACAACGAGCGTCATGGGAAAGGATAAGGCGAATAATACGGAAATGACTTGTGTCCCAATTAAAAACGGCAATAGAAAAAGAAGCAAAGATTTAAATATCAGGTTTTTTTAAGTAACATTTACACTCTGTGGAAAGGTAGAAGTCAGCACTGTGAGTATAAAAAGCTGTCAGAAGCTGCTCTGGAAGCAGCGGGGTTATTTATAATTCCGAATCAGCGACAGTAGGGTTTACCTCTAAGAAACTCTTAAGTTTTACCAATGGAATGAAGCCAGGGATACTTTCTGAACCGAACATTGTTTTGCCGTGTCTGGTGATAACTAACTCGGTGTTTTCACATCCCTCGCTCTGGAGCGGTCTCCGCGTTTGCAACAGTAACAAGCCTCACTTTTGGAGGGCGGAGGGAGGTCAAGAAGCCTTTGGATCAAAGCTTTTCTTTTAATTGTTTTTGGGTGAACTCTATGGAATCCAGGGGCCTGGAGCGTAATACAGGTTGAAAGAAAGTGAGAGAGTGTGTGTGTGAGTCAGGCCGGGCAACCTGCCAGAAGTTCCCGGTTCTGCCGCTTTGCTCTGGGCGGCATTGGTTGGCACTGAGGATAAGGAAGTTCCCACAATGAAAGCACAAGGGATGAAAATACTGCGGCGAGTGTAGACAGTTGCCAATCCAACACTGAACTGGATTTAATATAATGCTCTTGACGTCAGTGCGGCTTTCTTCCACCCAGAGAGCGGTGTTTGAAAGTTAACAATTATCACTGATATCGGAAGCCGAAGAGGAAAAGAGGGAGGTCCCTGCTTTTGGAAGCAGTTACCAGTTCCCCCTCCCTCCCTCCCCCTCTGGCTATTACTAAACCTGGCATCCTCTTGAATGAATGAGGGTGGTGGCATTCAGAGAATCCCACAACACAGAAAGAGGCCATTTGGCCCATCGCGTCAGTGCAACCTTTTATTTAGAAAAAACTAATCCAACTCTTTCCCCCCTCCCCTCCAACATCTCTGTAAACTGTAATCTGGCACTGAGGTCTCCCTTTAATTTTAACATGGAGATGTATCAGTAATAAATTAACATCAAAGGAAACTGTACCGTGACAGAAACGTCAAAGAAACTTCAGTTTAATGGAAGCGTCAATGGTGCAGATTCAGCCCCAAGTTGTTTTTTCATTATTATGTTTTTAGTATCCGCATTCAGAAAGATTGCACACACAACCGAGAATAATGTTATGTTGGCCGGCGCACACGTTTGGAAATTTGCAAAGCTGCACAATATTGTCCACTAGACCGAGAAACTGACTCGCCCTTGAAGACAAAAAAGAAAGAAAATGCAAAAAAAATTAAATAAAAAGCAAGGACTCAAGCAAAACCCTTAGGGTGAGAGCAGAGAAAATGCATCTGAAACACTGCAACCGCAACCATCTCAGCCAGAAAAGTTTTTTAAAAGTTTGAAAAGTTTGGAAAGTTAGAAAAGTTTATAAAGTTAGAAAAGTTTATAAAGTTAGAAAAGTTTGGAAAGCTTATAAAGTTTGGAAAGTTTGCAGACACAGAAATGTAAACAGATAGGAGTTCCTTTTTTTTGCAAAAAGAGGCTGCTTTTGAAAAGTGGGGAGGGGGGAAGCTTTTGAATTATTGTTTTTTTGGGAGGATGGGGATACTTTGTGTTATTTATCCTAAACAGCTTGTTGCTAGTAAGCTGCCAGTGCTATGCCCGGGTACACACACAGTGGGCAGGGCAGCTCCTGTTGCTACTGTTTTGCTCCCAAATAGTTACAAGCTGGGCTTCCGGCTCCGCGTCACGGTGACGCAGAGGGGAGGGGCATTGTGACGTCAGCGGGTCCCCGCCCAATCGGCGGCCTCTCCCCTCCCGCCACTCGGGCAAATTGGTTATTTTTGTTGCTGCGGCGCCATGGCAACGGCGCCAGGGGCGGGTCCTTGGAGATTTCATAAGGCAAGGGCGGTGTAGGCTGGAGCTGACACTCACTCCCTCCCTCCCTCCCTCTGCCTGCTCCCTCACTACCGGGGGACACTGCCGGAGTGGCGGCTGCAGCAGCGGGCACGGATTGCTGCCTCCCCGCACTGAATGTCCAGCCTGTGTGTCCACACTGCCAGCCAGCCCACTCCCTGTACCCACGCACCCGGACTAAAGGCAGGGCCACGCCGCCTCCAGCACCAACACACAGCACACCCCATGCTCCAGCCGAGCCCAGCGTAGCTGCTGCTTCCCCCGGACCCAGAGGCTTTCTAACCCGCCAACGCGACTTTAATGAGGTAGGTTTCTCCCCCCAACTTTCTTTTCAGTGATAAAGGTGAGTGAAACAGGGGTGTGGTCCCGGCGGCTCACTGAGCAAGTGTCCCGGAACCCCGGGATGTACTGGAGGCAGGAGGAGAGAGACTGACAAGAGAATGGGGGAGAGAGACTTTGACAAGGGAATGGGGAGTGAAACTTTGACAAGGGGCTGGGAGAGAGACTTTGACAAGAGAATGGGGGAGAGACCCTGACAAGGGAATAGGGGAAAGAGACTTTGACAAGGGGCTGGGAGAGTCTTTGACAAGGGGCTGGGAGAGAGAGGCTTTGACAAGGGACTGGGAGAGAGAGACTTTGACAAGGGACTGGGAGAGAGAGACTTTGACAAGGGGCTGGGAGAGAGAGACTTTGACAAGGGGCTGGGAGAGAGAGTTTTTGACAAGGGGCTGGGAGAGAGAGTTTTTGACAAGGGGCTGGGAGAGAGAGTCTTTGACAAGGGGCTGGGAGAGACTTTGACAAGGGAATGGGGGGGAGAGACTTTGACGGGCTGGGGGAGAGAGTCTCTCTGATGTGCCTGTTGTTCTGTGCAGGCGGCCTCACACTGAGTTGGACATGGCTCTCAGCGGGACGGTGCTCCCCCCCATAAACACATTCGCCACCGGCTCCAGCGACAGGAGTGTGGACAGGTCGGCGGGACAACACACTGCGTGCACTGTAAGTAGAGGCAGCTCACAGTTCCTCCTATCCCACACTCCCTTCGCCCCAGTTCCCATTCAGAGTCAAACTTTGTACAAGTGCTGGTGCAGACTGCGCTGCTCCTCACTGGTTGGGCTGTGGGTGTGATGGGGGAAGGATATTGCTGTTTGAGAATGGGGAGAATTTACACATTGCAATATTTGTGCTATGTATTCATTTATTTTTTTGGACTGGACCGGATTTCTCTTGAGGATTCTCGAGCCAATGTCTGATGCTAATGACTGGCTGTTCGGTGCGTGTGGAGTGATATTTAAATATGGGGCCATCCAATGAAACTAAAACTGTGTCTCTCTCTCTTCCAGAGGTGGAAGGAAGAAATGGCAAGCTTTCGGAGATCCGCCGAGCCGGAGGGTCAGAATTTGGGATTCCGGAGGGAAGATGAGGAACTGAGTGAACTGTTAGATTTGGACTTTATTCTGTCCAACACCATGAACTCGGAGTCCAGTGGCAGCTTCCAGTGCCCTCTGGCCAGCTCCCAGTGCAGTGGCGGGGACATGTACCACAGGGATTCTGCTGCCACTTACAACCTCACGGAAATTGGCGAGGGCCCGCCGACTGCGGGCAGTTTCGTTGCCGAGTTGCTGAGGCCGGACCTGGACCCCAGTTACTGCCATCTCAGCAGCTTGCACGGCAGGTTCGTGGTGAGGACAGCGGCCGAGGCGGGGGACTACAGCAGCAGCAACCTGGCCAAGGCATCCCCGGGCATGGAGGCTCCTCTAGCCCAGCACCCACTGCCGCAGGGCTGCCGCAAGATCAAGCAGGAGGCGCTCAGCCTGAGCCCCCCGGCTCCCTCCCCGAGGACACTGGGACGTGGGGGGGTGTCGGTGCCGGGGGACAGCAGCCAGAGGCAGGGCTGCAGGGGGCGGCCGGCTCAGCACACCTCCTTCCCCGGCAGGGTGGCCTCCGAGGACATGCTGAGCCGCCAGTGCCGCTCCTCCACACCGCTGCTGGCTCACCAGAGAGCGGCCGGCCTCCCCCTCCAACAACAGGGCTTACCCCCTCCTGCCAACTTCCCCCACTTCCCGGAGCAGCCGCCCATCCAGTACCAAGGTCAGTCTTGTCTTATTCTTTGAAGATCCATTAAAGTTTCGGCAGTCGGGTTGAAGGAACATTGCTGACCCTCCGCTCCCCTCCCTCTCCACCTCTAGAGCTCCTGCCCTCGGCCTTCACTCAAGAGGAGAAGCCGCGGAGGGGGCGCCGATCGTGGCCCAGGAAGCGGGTCGCCACCCACACGTGTGACTATGCGGGCTGCGGAAAGACCTACACCAAAAGTTCTCACCTCAAGGCACATCTGCGGACACACACAGGTATTCATCACCTCCCTCCCTCCCTCCTGACTTTGCTTCTTGTGTCTTGGGGCAGGTGGGATAGTCTCCTGTTTGCACTGCTGGTCAGGCAAGGATGGATAGACCCCAAACCAAGAGAGAAAATACTGGAAAATCTCAGCAGGTCTGGCAGCATCTGTAAGGAGAGAAAAGAGCTGACGTTTCGAGTCCAGATGACCCTTTGTCAAAGCTAAAAGGCTTAGAAAGTGGGAGATATTTACACTGTAGGGCGAGGCGAGACCGAAAACTCTCCTTTATTTGGGAATAAATCTTATTTCTCTCTGTCCCATGCAAATATTGATCCCACGTGAAGTGCCGGTGAAAATATCGATGTTGTAATCCATAATAACGCCAAAGATGTTCAGGTTAGGTGGATTGGCCAGACTAAATTGCTCCTTACTGTCAAGGGGATTAACAGGGTAAATACGTGGAGTTACGGGAATAGGGTCTGGGTGGGATTGTTATCGGTGCAGACTCCATGGGCCGAATGGCCTCCTTCTAACATTGTAGGGATTGTATCATTCTATAATTAGTTCTCAGAGTGAAAACATTCGCCTCTGTTCCTGTGTAAACTAAGCCCAGTGTTGGCATAGACAAGATGGGCCAAATGGCCTCCTTCTGTTCTGTAGCTTTTCCATGGTTCTATGTTGTTTACTGAGACCCGGCAAGCTCCTTTCTCCGTCTTTAGAAACGATATTCACCATTTCCCATCGAATATCTGACTGACTCTTTCACAATTGAAGGCAAAATATTAATCCCAAAATGTAATTTTAAAATAAATCTTCCCCCCAGTATCCCGTGCATGTGATTTGACTTCACTCCTTGAGGTGTGAGGTGTTCCCATTCAATATTCCCGGAGTTTAAGCGAAAGTTCAGTCCAAGGGTTAGGAATTACACCGCATTGGGTGAGACCACACCTAGCCACTGTGTACCGTTTTGGTCTCCTAATTTGAGAAAGTTATGTTCGCATTGGAAACAGTCCAGAGAAGGTTCACCAGGCTGATACCTGGGATGAAGGGATTGTTTTATGAGGGAAAGGTCTATATTCATTGGAGTTTAGAAGAATGAGCGGAGATTTTATGGAAACATGTAAGATCCTAACACAAAGATTAATTAACAGAAAGCAGAGTGAGGATAAATTAGTGTTTTTCTGGTTGGCGATCAGTGGCTAGTGGTGTATCTCAGGGATCAGCGTTGGGACCGCAATTGTTTACAATTTACATAGATGATTTGGAGTTGGGGGACCAAGTGTAGTGTGTCAAAGTTTGCAGATAACACTAAGATGAGTGGTAGATCAAAGTGTGCAGAGGACACTGAATGTCTGCAAAGGGATACAGATAGTCTAAGTGAGTGGGCGAGGGTCTGGCAGATGGAGTACAATGTTGGTAAATATGCGGTCATCCATTTTGGTAGGAATAACAGCAAAATGGACTGTTATTTAAATGGTAAAAATTGCAGCATGCTGCTGTGCAGAGGGACCTGGGTGTCCTTGTGCAAGAATCACAAGGAGTTGGTTTGCAGGTGCAGCAGGTAATTAAGAAGGCAAATAGAATTTTGTCCTTCATTGCTAGAGGGATGGAGTTTAAAAACAGGGAGGTTATGATGCAGCTGTATAAGGTGCAGGTGAGGCCACACCTGGAGTACTGTGTACAGTTTTGGTCTCCTTACTTGAGAAAGGATATACTGCAACTGGAGGGGTGCAGAGGAGATTCACTAGGTTGATTCCGGAGTTGAGAGGGTTGGCTTATGAGGAGAGACTGAATTCAGAAGAATGAGGGGAGATCTCATAGAAACATATAAGATTATGAAGGGAATAGATAAGATAGAAGCAGGAAGGTAGTTTCCATTGGTGGGTGAAACTAGAACTAGGGGACATGGCCTCAAAATAAGAGGGAGCAGATTTAGGACTGAGTTGCGGAGAAACTTCTTCATCCAAAGTGTTGTGAATCTGTGGAATTCCCTACCCAGTGAAGCAGTTGAGGCTACCTCGTTGAATGCTTTTAAGGCAAGGATAGATAGATTTTGAACAGTAAAGGAATTAAGGGTTATGGTGAGCGGGCGGGTAAATGGAGTTGAGTCCATGAAAAGATCAGCCATGATCTTATTGAGTGACAGAGCAGGCTCGAGGGGCCAGATGGCCGACTCCTGCTCCAAGTTCTTACGTTCTTAACGTGAGAGGCTTTGACAGGTGGATGCTGAGAGGATGTTTCCCCTCACGGGGGAATCTAGAAGTAGCAGACACAGTTTCAGAATGAGGGGTCTCCCGTTTAAGAAGGAGATGGAGTCATAGGCTGGAATGTTATGGCCATTCAGGGCAGTGGGATTTTCCCATTCCGCTGCAGGGAACACAGATTTGGCTGAACGCCAGGTTCTCCGACCTCATTGCAGCAGGAATGTGGTGTGAACGGCTGGTAAGATTGCCCCCATAGAGTTTTACAGCACAGAAAGAGACCTGTCAGCCCATGTCTGCATCGCCCATCAAGCACCTATCTATTCTAATCCCATTTTCCAGCTCTAGGTCCGTAGCCTTGTAAGCTATGGCATTTCAAGTGCTAATCTAAATGCTTCTTAAATGTTGTGAGGGTTCCCATCTTTACCACTCTGCCAGGCAGCGAGTTCCAGATTCCCACCACCCCCTTTCCGGAAATTCCCTATAAATCTCCTGCTCCTTATCTTAAATCTAGGCTCCCTGAGATAATGAGGAATTTCTTTTCTCTGAGGGGTATTTGTGAAATACTCTTTCTCCAGAGAGCAGTGATGCTGGGTAATTGGATATATTCAAGATGGAATTTGATAGATTTTTGATCTATAAGGAAGGCAAAGGTTATGGGGGTGGGGGGCAGGAAAGTGGAGTTGAAAATCAGTTCAGCCATAATCTTATTGGATGGCAGAGCCGCCTGGAAGGGCTGAATGGTCTTTCCTAGCTCCTATTCCTTATGATGGTGTTCGAATCTTCTGCTTGAAAAGCGTTTTGGTGCTGCATTCTCTGTTGGTGCGGAACAGATTAGATTGTAAATACCGCACAATTTAAGGGTGTCAGTGCAGGTGTTCATTTGGGGAAATGACAGAGATAATGGAAGGAATTATTGGGTCGTCTTTGTGCGTGTGCCTCTCTGTGTGTTCTCTCTCTTTCTCTGTTGTCTCACTATGTCTCTCTCTGTGTTGTCTGTGTCTCTCTCTCGCTGTTGTCTATGTTGTGCTCTGTGTGTGTTTTTCTCTGTCTCGCTCTGTGTTGTCTCTCTCTGTCTGTCTGTCTCTCTGATGTCACACTCTGTTGTACTCTGTGTTGTACTCTGTGTGTGTCTGTCGCTCTCTCTGTCTGTCTCTCTCACTGTCTCTCTCTGTCTCTCTCTCACTGTCTCTCTGTCTGTCTCTCGCTCTGTGTCTGTGTGTGTATGTCTCTCAGTCTCTCTGTCTCTCTTTCAGTCTCTCTCTCTCCGTGTATGTCTCTGTGTGTGTCTCTCTCTCAGTCTCTCTCTCAGTCTCTCTCTCTCTCTCTCTGTGTCTCTCTCTCAGTCTCTCTCTCTCTGTGTATGTCTCTGTGTGTGTCTCTCTCTCGGTCTCTCTCTGTGTGTATGTCTGTGTCTCTCTCTCTGTATGTCTCTGTGTGTGTGTCTCTCTCTCTCTCTCTGTGTGTCTCTCTCACTAGCTCTCTCTCTCTCACACACACACATTGCCTCTGTCTCTCACTATCTCTGTCTCTCTCTCTCTTTCTCTCTCTTTGTCTGCCTCTCCAAGCCGGCAGTTTTGACCCATGGAGCTGTGTCTCCGTGTTCTAGGTGAGAAGCCCTATCACTGCGACTGGGAAGGCTGTGGTTGGAAATTCGCTCGCTCTGACGAGTTGACTCGACACTACAGGAAACACACGGGGCACCGACCCTTCCAGTGCCACAAGTGTGACCGAGCCTTCTCCAGGTCTGACCACTTGGCTCTGCACATGAAGAGACACCTGTAGCCAAGCAAGCAAAAAAAAAGCCAAAAAGAAACTGCTCCATGTCTACAACCTGTAAATAGAAAGAGTTGCTGCCTTGTGTACTATACCCTGGGGCCATGCGGAGGACTTTGACTTACCCCAGTATGCCTATGGTCTGGAAGTGGAATCTCTTCGCTGGAGCGTTTGGCCCCAATGACCCTTGTCTGTAGCCACAGAAAGATTGGAGCTGGGGCAGGAGGTTGGAAAAAAAACAGGCTCCCTGCAATTGTCCGCGAGCCTTCACAAACTCGCGGGATGATTTCACTTTCAATGCCAGCAACTTTATTTTTCCTTTTTAAAAGGGGGAGTTCAGGTACATAAATGTTTTTTTTTAAAAGAAGCCATATTGTGACGGTGCTCGCTGACTATCTCTCAGAGGTACAGAAGCTGAAAAGAAAACTATGCAACGAATCCTGCCACTGGATAACGCCAGATTCAAGGTATTGCCAAAGATCAGGTAACGGTATCTCGTTCAAGTCGCTAAATATCATTCTGTGGTTGTGTGCAATAACTGTATGTCATTCTATTGTATTCTATACTTCCAACGGAACAAATTGCATTTCTATATTATACTCTACACGATATTTTTATCTAATTTACATTTTATGTGACGGTTTTGTACATTTGTAAATAAGGAGTAACATTTTTTTCTGCCGTTTGGATTTTGAATATAGTGTTTTTTTTGGAAAAAGAAAAAAGTAATAAAAGTTAAAAATGTCTGTATCTTGACTGCTGGGTGAAGCTGCTTTATTTTATTCTCAGTGTGGAGAGATCCTGGACAGAGACAAGGTGACAGGCAATTCAGCCTTTGTTCCTGAAAAAAGAAGTGGCTTAGGCACTTAGAAGTTTTTTTCAGAGGAGAGGGCGCCAGTAATTAGTGTTTCTGGGTTAAATCGATAATTTATTAAGTGAAATGATCCTAATAATTGCGTGTTCCAGCCCGAGACAATTGTCTATGCCGCTGTCAATCATGTCAGGATGAACTATCCTGTAAAATGTTTAAACTGTCCGAAATCTATCTACATTTGTACATATTGTAAGTTAATATATACTAAGATACCAAATCACTGGTCCATTATTACATACTAAACACATTCTAAAAAAAAACTCTTGCCTTTCAATAGTGCTTTTCACAATCCCACCGTGACCCAAAATGCTTCAAAGGCAATGAACAACTTTTTTTGAAGTGTAGCCTCCCTCGTAATCTACAAAGATCGGCAACTGATTTTCTGCACAGCAAGCTCCCACAGACACCAACGTGGTAATGACCAGATAAATCTGTTTGCCTCATGATGGTTCGAGGATAAATATTAGTCAGAGCCCCAGGGAGAACTCCCCCGCTTGTCTTATATAGGGGAGGCGGGGGTGGCGTGCTAACATCACTGGGCTAGTAATCCAGAGACGCAGGCTAATACACTGGGGACACAGGTTCAAAACCCAACAAAGCAGCTAATTTAAATCTAATTTAATAAATCATTTACCTCTTCCTGCACTGTAGGGTTTCTATGAGTTTATGATCTGCAAAGAGAAATGGACATGGGGAAGAATGTGGCAGATTGTGGAGAAATGTGAAGTTATCCATTTCAGAAGGATAGATGGAAAAGTAGAATCATTTATGAATGGTGAAAATCTGGAATTAGAGGATCTGAGCATATCCAAATACTGAAGTCTCACAACAACCAGAAAGCATTGGAATGACAAAGCTGATGCCTTTCAACTTGAAGCTAAACATTAACTCTGTTTCTCTCTCCACAGATGCTGCCTGACCTGCTGAGTATTTCCAGTGTTTTGTTGTTTGTATTTCAGATTTTCAGCATCTGTAGTATTTTGCTTTAGTACATTTGTACAGAGCCTTGGTGAGACAGCAGCTGGGGTACTATTATTTCAGTCTCCCTCACTAAAAAGGGATGTATCTACCTTAGATATAGTTTATTTATTTATTAGTCCCAAGTAAGGCTTACATTAACATTGCAATGAAGTTACTGTGAAATTTCCCAAGTCGCCACAATCCAGTGCCTGTTTGGGTCAATGCACCTAACCAGCACATCTTTCAGATTGTGGGAGGACCCGAAGGAAACCCACGCAAATGCGGGGAGAACGTGCAAACTCCACACAGACAGTGACCCAAAGTCAGGAATTGAATGCGGGGGTCCCTGGCACTGTGAAGCAGCCGTGCTAACCACTGTGCCACCGTGCCGCCCCATATAGATGTGTGGGTTAGATTGGCCATGGTAAATTGACCCTAGTATCAGGGGATTAGCAGGGTAAATATGTGGGGTTACGGGAATCGGGCCTGGGTGGGATTGTGGTCGGTGCCGACTCGACGGGCTGAATGTCCTCCTGCACTGTAGGGATTCTATGATTAGAGGGAGTGCAACAAAGACTGATCCCTGGGTGAGAGAGTTCTCCAATGAGAAGAGATTGAGTAGATTAGGCCTATATTAACTGGAGTTCAGAAGAATGAGAGATTATTTTACAGAAACATCACATTCTTAAGGGGTTTAAGAGTGTCAATGCTAGGATGATGTTTCCCTAGGCTGGGGCATCCAAAACAAGGGACCACAGCCTCAGAATAAGAGGTCAGCCATTCAGGATTGAGATGAGGAATTGTGAATCCTTGGAATCTTCTAGCCCAGAGAGCTGTGGAGATTCCATCCATAAGACATAAGGAAGTAGGTCATTCAGCCCATCGAATCTTTTCCTCCGTTGAATGAGGTCACAGCTGATCTGCTATAATCATCAACTTCACTTTCCCGCCTTAGCCCTATTTGTGGGGAGGCAGTGCTGTAGTGGTATTGTCATCATCCATCTCATCAGTCCTTGAGTATGTTCGAGATATGGGTGAATACATTTTTCACAGCTAAGGGATTCAAGGGATGTGGGAATAGGGCAGAAAGGTGGAGCTGACGTAAAAGATCATCACCTTCTTGAATGGTGGAGCAGGCTCGAAGCATTGAATGGCTTCAATTTCCAAGTTCTTATGTTCTTTAAACTAAAGGCTGAGATCTTTAACATCCACTCAAAATTACAATGGAAAACATGCAAGAATAAGTTTGATATGATGTCCCGGGGTTAATTTAATTTCTGCCTGATGACTGGAATATTTCCTCACCGTGGATTCTGCTTATATAGGTTGCAATATCTGAAAGCTATTTAAAGATACGCTTGTACAAAGTGAGCCAAAGATTTGGTGTGAGTAATCAGCTCAGTGACCTTAACGGAAAAATAGTGGGGGGGGGGGGGGGGGGAGGATAGTGGGGGGGGGGGGGGGGGGGCAGGAGGAAAGTGGCATTCTTAAAATTATCTTTTTATGCAAGGATTTAATGTCACTGCAGCCAAATGGAAATTGCCTGATTTGATTGTCAACGTGCCTAGCAAGTGGGGCAGAATTTGTGCAGAGGGCAAAACAGTTATTGTTTCAAAGTTAATGTACTTGACAAGCAATCAACCTAAACATCCCGTCTCCTGCTCCACAGGTTCTGCCAGACCTGCTGAATATTTCCAGAATGATCAGATATCATTTCACATTTCCAGCATCTGTAGTATTTTGAATTTTAAGGATCACCGTGTCAAAGAAGGCCCCACATATGCTATTCCGACGAGGAGGACATTTTTAGAAGTTAAATTTCCATCTGCATTGCTGGGAGAGCAGAGCTTTGCATGTGAGTTCCCGATGGGCACTTGTGACATGACAAGCTGCAAATTAGAGTCAGGAAGATGAAAATTTACCCTAATTCCAAGCAGAGAATTCTTACCGGTACCACACTTGTTTTTCCTGTGACAGATCTCCTGCAGCTACAGTTGTGTCAGTGTGCCACTTAGTATTGTGGATGCATAGGCATTAGGAATTGATTGAGACTGCTTAAATGCATTTCATTAAAATTCAACAGGTTTCTTTGGCATCATGAGCTTTCAGAATGCTGCTCCTTCATCATCTGAAAGTTCGTGAACTCCAAATAAGCCTGTTGGACTTTAACCTGGTGTTGTGAGACTTCTTACTGTGCCCACCCCAGTCCAACGCCGGCATCTCCACATCATGAGTAGGAATTTCTTCAGCCAGAGAGTGGTGAATCTGTGAAACTCTGCCGCAGAAGGCTGTGGAGGCCAGGTCATTGAGTGTCTTTAAGACAAAAATAGGTTCTTGATTAATAAGGGGATCAGGGGAAAAGGCAGGAGAATGGGGAAGAGAAAAAAAAAAATCAGCCATGATTGAATGGCGGAGCAGACTCGATGGGCCGAGTGGCCTATTTCTGCTCCTATGTCTTATCGTCTTGTGGTCTTATCATAAATACATTTCATATAAGAGCATTAATCAAACAGGCAAAGAAACTTGCTTCCTGTCATTATGGGCCAGGCTTGAATTTGGGTCGTAAAAGTATCAGGTCCCATAATTTCTTTGTGCATTCCAATTCCCTTTGCTCCAATATTGGTGGCCATGCTCTCAGCTACCTGGGACCCGATGTTCTGGAATTCCCTCCCTAAACTGATCTGTTTCTCTCTTTTCCTTTCATGATGCTCATTAAAACCTCAATCAATCGCCAAGACTTTGGCCACCTGTCCTCATATCTCTTTTTGTGGTTTACTGTCAAGTTTTGTTAGATGTCGCTCCTGTAAAGATCCGGGAGGTGTTTTACTACATTCAGGGTGTTACATAAATGAAGTTGATGTTGTTGTTGAAGGGACAGTATTTAACCAACCAGCTCTCAGGCTTCCAAAATGCAAATAGTTTGAAACTTACAGTTCAGTCCTGTGAGCTTACATTGACTCTCCTGTAACCAAAGAACAAAGAAAAGTACAGCACAGGAACAGGCCCTTCGGCCCTCCAAGCCTGCGTCAATTACGATGCCTGCTGAAACTAAAACCGTATGCACTTACGGAGTCCGTATCCTTCCATTCCTATCCTATTCATGTATTCGTCTAGTTGCCCCTTAAATGCCACTATCGTACCTGCTCCCACCACCTCCCCAGGCAGAGCGTTCCAGACATTCACCACCCTCTGTGTAAAGAACTTGCCTCACGCAACTCCTCTAAACTTTTCCCCATGCACCCTAAATCCATGTGTTCCCTAGTACTTGACTATTCTACCCATGGTCAAAAGTAACACATATTAAAAGCCAATTTAGTGTGCCAAATATACAGATAGCATAACAGTTTTGAAATTGTATTTGTATATTATGAGAACTCACAATATTGACAATTGCAAAGCATGTTGCATGAACATTTAGTCTTGCAACATGTGCTTCTTTTCAGGGGGGCAGAAGGTGGTGACCCTGTATTTTATAGGGGGTGACAGTCCTTTTAAGAACCAGCTTTCTCTGAAGGGACATTTATTGTAAAACACCTGGATTTCAGTAAATGATCATGGGGCCAAGTGGACTAGGAGATAAACTGTACAAGAAGTTCATTTTAGGGTGAATATATTCCTGGGGCTGGTTTTGTGTTCAAATGGTTTGGTTTCTAGATTTTAAAACAAGTGGGCAGCGGAAAAGAAAGCGTGGCTGGGATTCTCCCAGAAAAATTCTAAGTGTCGAACTTGAGTAAAAACTGGAGTTAAATCCCACTGGTTTTTTCAGCAGGACTTTCAAAATGAATCGTCCACACTCAGAGCGCATTAGTGGGATTCTCTCCAGAAATCAGTGGGCGAGGCCTATTCCCGCCTGAGAGGCCGGCAGCATAGCGCTGAGTGGGCCATTGCGCATGCGCCGATCCGTCAGCACTGAGATCAGCGCCTGTGCAGTGGCCCCTGTCTGCTGGCCTCCTGATTGCTGGCCAGCTCGATTCCACTGAGCTCTGAGATTCCAATAGGCTGGAGAATAAACTTGGTTGTTTGACTAGTCATCCTGTTGATAAAAAGTTAAAGTCCAGCAGCTAAAGTTGGTGGAAAAGTCAGAAAGCTTTAGTCAAGAAGATGAGAAACAACTATTGGCCTACGCGCTCAGAAATAAGATTCAACGCTGTCTAGAGTACCAGGGAACATTGTAGGCACTCAGGCAAGTTCTCCAACAGAGAAAGAGGAAGATTAGTCAAGAAACCATTGCTGATGAATTTATTAATCTGATATATTAAAAAGAAAGTAGTATTTTTGACTCAACTGCTGTGCTTTCTTTGGAAGTTTGGTGTGGGGGGTGCTAATGTCATGTTTTGAAATACATGTTTATAGCTCTAGAAATGATGTGGAGACGCTGGCATTGGACTGGGGTGGGCATGGTAAGAATTGGCGGCAAGAAGTGGTGGTAAGAGGGGCGGCACGGTAGCACAGTGGTTAGCACTGCTGCTTCACAGCTCCAGGGACCTGGGTTCGATTCCCGGCTTGGGTCACTGTCTGTGTGGAGTTTGCACATTCTCCTCATGTCTGCGTGGGTTTCCTCCGGGTGCTCCGGTTTCCTCCCACAGTCCAAAGATGTGCGGGTTAGGTTGATTGGCCATGCTAAAATTGCCCCTTAGTGTCCTGAGATGTGTAGGCTAGAGGGATTAACGAGTAAATATGGGGGTGGGGCCTGGGTGGGATTGTGGTCGGTGCAGACTCGATGGGCCGAATGGCCTCCTTCTACACTGTAGGGTTTCTATGATTCTATGATTTCTATGAAGTCTCACAGCACCAGGTTAAAGTCCAACAGGTTTATTTGGAATCACGAGCTTTCAGAGCACTGCTCCTTCCTCAGGTGAGTCCTTACTCACCTGCTGAAGGATCAGTGCTCCGAAAGCTCGTGATTCCAAATAATGTTCCTCAGGTGAATCCTGCTGAAGGAGCAGTGCTCCGAAAACTCGTGATTCCAAATAAACCTGTTGGACTTTAACCTGGTATTGTGAGACTTCTTACTAGCTCTAGAAAGGCAGTGCAAATTGGATAGTTGAGTAACTGGGGATGGGAATAGTATGCAGGGGAGCAAATCATCTTGTTTAGCACTTGCAGGTTTCCTGCTTCTGTGAAAGATCACACCAAGTGCATGCTGTATCTGATTCTAGAGACTTGGATTCTGCTACATTCCGAGTGCACCTCTGTTTTGCAGACTGATTTGCTTTCGGAAAAGGTGAAGGAATGCAGCACCAAATTTGTTGATGTTTTGGTAATGGATAAGTGATGCCCAGGATGTGGATCAGTTACGCTATTAGTTTTATTTTTCATTGGACAGTGTAGGGAAATGCAATTTTTACTTTTCAGTGTGTGCATTGGAGCCATTGTTCGTTCACCAATCACTTCCTAATTTCACCAAAATCACTAAAGTCCAGTGGACAGGTACAAAAAGGACTAACAACATCTTCAAGGGAGCTGAAAGACTAAGAAGTGGGAGTTTTGAGAAAGTTGTATAGAACTGCTTTTCAACCACACCTGGAGTAACAAAATTCAGTTCTGGCTATTCAGGAAGGAGATGGTGACCTTGGATGAGGTACAATGTAGAGTTGTCAGAATGATACCTGAATGATTTACATTATGATGTCCGGTTGCATAGAGGAGACATGTGTTCCTTTGAGTTTAGAAGATTACAGGGTGATCTAATTGAGAGGTTTAAGATGATTAAAGTAGTTGACAGGGTGGATCGAGGGAAACTGCTTCCTATGGTATGGTGGTTGGAGAGGTGGGGGGGGGAGCGGGGGGGTGGTAGGGAGGTGGGGGGGGCGGGTGGTAGGGTGGTGCGTGGGGGTGGTAGCAGAGAGTCCACGACAGAGGGGGCAGAACCTTCAAATTGGAGCAAAGAATGATGCCAGGAAGCACTTCTGCAAACAAAGGGTGACAGGAACCTGGGACTCTCTTCCACCAAAGAAACGTTTTAGGTTGTGGGTCAGTTGAAAATTTCAAAACCAAAACTGATAGACTTTTGTTGGGCAATTACATTAAGAGTTACAGAACCAAAGTGGGTAGATAGAGTTAAAGTACTGAACAGCCATGATGTAACTGAATAGTGGATCAGATTAGAGGGACTAAATTCCTGTATTCCAATGTTAGTATTAATTTTCATTTCCAAGTATTTTAGGTGGTATTGCAACTATGCTTGCATTTCAATTTGCAGAGAAAGAAGTTGTATTTATCTAGCACCTATCCCAACCTCAGGACATCCAACATTGTATCGCAGCCAATGAAATACTTTTGTGGTCAATGCACACTTATACATTAAGATAAAGCACTAATGCAAATATCTGTATTCCTTCCCCTAGCGGCTCTTTGCTCTTCTAGTGTAGATGATTTGTTGACAAAACATATATTAAAGAACTAATTCGACTCAGTGAAGTATCAGTACTGGTGTAAATTTCTTTAGTTATATCTCTAAAGTCGGTATTTTGAAATGAATGATTTTGGAAAAAAAACATCTTTAGAGTTGAATCTGTTTTAAGCCTGACGTTAGAAGGTGAAATCAGACACAGCCACACAGGGCTGCTTTCAGCCAGAGGCACTCTTAGTGATCTAGAGTGTGGTGCCTAAGTCTGACTCCCAGACAGCTTCTATTAATATTGTAATGTAATATATACAGGTTTGTTTTATCACATTCCAGTTCCTGAAAGTTTATACCCTTGTAATCTGGTCCCTTTTATGTCCAAACACACGCACGATTCTCCTATAATTTAGTCACTCTATCACAAGAAATACAACTTCATAGTCGATTCTCGTTAGAGTAGTTCATTGTTCTTTATTACATATGCTTACATCAACCATGCATTCAACTTGTCCCGACAAAACACACACTATTTATGATAAGAAGATGCAAAACAAAGAAGGATTTCTAAGTGTCACCTGTGGCTCAGTTGCCACAGCAATCCTACCTTTGAGTCAGAATGTTGTGAGTTCAAGGGAGTGGTTGAGGTGAATGGTATAGGGGGGGTGAGATGAACTCATGAGGATGAAGGGATTAAAGTGTTTTACTGATAGAATTAAGTGAGGAAAGGTGGGAGGAAGTTCTTGGGGAGTGTACACACCAGTATGGACTGGCTGGGCCGAATGGCCTGTTTCTCTGCTGTATATCAATGTAAGCACCATTCCAGAGATTTAAGTGCAACAGCTTGGGAATGCTGCGCAGTTTGAGGTCTGAAAGATGAAATGCAATGTTTCGCTGAGATCCAGCCTATCCTCTCAGACAGACATAAAGGATCCCAAGGCATTACCTGAAGAAGAGCAGGGGGAATTCTTCCCTGATGTCCTGGCCAATATTTATCCTTCAGTCAACATCATTGAAACAGATAATCTGGCCATTATCACATAGCTGTTGATGGCATTTTGTTCTTTGCACAAAATTGGCTCTATCTTGCCACAATGATTACACTTTGAAAGCAATGTTCTGCCTAATTTTTCAATTTTGTGTGGTTTGTCTGTTGCACGGTGTGGTCCCTTTAAGTTTGCTGCATGGTCACTTACATGTGCGTCTTAAAGAGAATGTTGTTTGTGTGTAGTCTGTATGTTGCTCATACGGTACATTGTGGGCTGCTGCAATGAGTGCACACCCATGCGGCTTAAAGGAAATATTGTTCCACAGCACTTCATTGATTGTGAAGCACTTTTGGGCTGTTCTGACTTCATGAAAGGTGCTATATAAATGCATGTTCTCTCCTTTTATATGCAATGAGAAACAACAGATGGTTTGTATGAATTGGATGGGACGTTTTGTCAGTTGTCCATGCATTCATAAACAAACTGGACCCGAATCAGGAAAGCGCATTGGAAATGGAAAAGAGAATTTCTCTGAATTTCAATCCATAACTCTGAAATATCTTTACTTGCATAACAATTCTAAAAAAAGCGTATTTGGTACAGAGGAAGGAAGTGTTTGATGGGAATGGGAAGACTTGCAGTAAATAAAAATTGCTGATTCAGTTAAAACTAAAACAATGAAAACAAAGGTCTGACAGTTGAAGGAATAAAATAAAATTCCTTTGTGAGCAAATTTGGTGAGTAGGTTCATAGAATCATAGAATCTACAGTGCAGAAGGAGGCCATTTAGCCCATTGAGCCTGCACCGACAACAATCCCACCCGGGTCCTATCCCCGTAACCCCACGTATTTACCCTGCTAATCCCCCTGACACTAAAGGGCAATTTTAACATGGCCAATCAATCTAACCGGCACATATTTGTGTTCCTGTTTGTGTTTGTGTTTAATTCCCTAAAACAGAAAAATAACTAGCCAGCAAATAGATTTTCTTACACCTGAGTTCCATACAGACCTCGAATTCATCCTTAACCAGCAGTGTTAGAGATACATGATAAGGCATAACTTTGTAGGAAGGTAAGTGTAAATTGGATAGCATTCAAAATAAGCAAATTAAAGTACTTCATAGCCGATAATTTTGCAATAACGTGGACATTTTGATTCATGTCCATCATTTAAACGGAGGTTTTCAAAGTGCTTTTCAAAATTGTTTGATTGTGACTGTCCATGTGGAGTTTGCACATTCTCCCTGTGCCTGCGTAGGTTTCCTCCGGGTGCAGGTTAGGTGGATTGGCCATGGTAAACAGAACATTACTCCTTGGTGTCCCAAGATGTGTATCTTGAATGGATTTGCCATGGTAAATATGTGAGATTATGGGGATAGGGTGGGGAAGAGTGCCTGGGTAAGATATCTGTCAGAGTCGGTGTAGACTCGATGGGCCGAATGGCCTTCTTCTGCACTGTAGGGATTCCATGAATATGGGAGGAATGAGGACGCCATTCCCATAACCCCAGAGGTGCACAGATTTAACCCACTCACACTTTGAACATCACTATTTGTAACTTAAAAATACAGTTTGGGAGAAATGTCTTTTTTTTCCCCTCAATTTAGCATTTTCACGTTTCCAATCAAAATGTATTATTGTGTCTAAATTAATATGTGAACAACCTGCATATGTACCTTCCCCTATATCATCTCATGTTGAAGGGGAAAATGCAATTCCTATATTTCTTCACATTTTCTAAATAGAGTGATAATAATTCGTTTTAGCAGGAGCTCCGCAATAATACGCATGTCGTGCAGAAATTTTGTAAAGCACGTTTGTTTCATGATGGATCATTCTCTGTAACATGCACAGCAATGAGAGTCCTCTCAGGGGGCCCAGTTTGAGTCTATACATCATTTCTAAATTTTACACATGCCTTGCAAACTGGTCGCTTACTTGAGGTGGTGAACTGCCTCATGTCTCATTTCTCTCAAACGGATCCTGGACTAATTTAGAAAGGCTCCAATTCTGAGAACAATGTGACCACAACTACAATAAGGCAATTGGCAATGTCAACCTTAATGACAGCAGCAATGCAAAATTACACTGTGGAATTTTGATCATTTCTGTGAATTTGTTGAGGGAGAGTTTTGTAATATTGACAGTAAAACTACATCAAGATGTTTCCAAATCATGTTTGGAGTTTTTTTCATATCCTAAGATGACTTTCTTAAGGTTTCCTTTGTAGGAATTTTGACCATTTTACCATAAAAAAACAGCCTCAAGTTTAGTGAAATATCCAGTTTTGCTCTCCATACCCACAATCCTGTTTGTGCCTGGACTAGTTTGCATATTTAGACTATGGGTTTGTGAAGGGTTGTTGCATATAAATGCAGTAAGAAGTCTCACAACACCAGGTTAAAGTCCAACAGGTTTGTTTGGAATCACGAGCTTTTGGAGCAGCGCTCCTAAAGCTCGTGATTCCAAATAAACCTGTTGGACTTTAACCTGGTGTTGTGAGACATCTTACTGTGCCCACCCCAGTCCAACGCCGGCATCCCCACATCATACATATGATTGAGTATCTAATGTATTTTTATTAACTTTGGTTTAAGTTTGGATTAATGGCTGAATCCATTGTGCCTACCATGAAATAGTTTTCATATTTTCCCATTTGTGCATAATATTGTGTCTTTAAGCACAGATGTTATCAGCCTTGGCTTTAATGGGTAGCTTTCACCTCTCTAAATCAGAAAGTTTATGTCCCAATCCAGACCAGCTTGAGTTTATAAACCAGGCTGATGCTCCCTGTGCAATGCCAAGGGCGTGCCGTCATGTTGGAGGTCTTTAGGGCAAGATATTCACTTAATTGTAAGTACAAATGGGGCAGATGTTATATTAGCCGTTGATTTTCTATCGCTCACTTTGTGTAGTTGCACTAAACCAAGATCTGTCCCACTGACCAGCAACAAGGTGAACTGCACCAGCTGAAGGTATAGTTTTGATTTTATTTTGCTACATGAATCCAGAAATATTTGGGAGCAAAGGTTCGAGCAGCATAAATGCTGTTGTCGATAATAATAGTCCATGTCCCTGTGCTGTAGGAGTTGTCTACTCAACCTGGTATTATTGGAGATTGTACATTCATTCTGTGTCCGATACAGTCAAATAAAACTGTGTCAGTGGCCATGATACCTCGACTGAAAGAGAGCAGATGTCACCACAATGTACAGGAGTCTCCTCACCTTAAACATTCAAGCTCCTACTGACTGTTAAAGGTGTAATTAGCTGCTGTTCACAGATATGGCAAAATGAAATAGAGCAAATAATGTTTGAAATTATTGAATGGATGTGAGACTGTGCTGCGACTGTTGTATAGGATGTTTTCTTGGACCAGTTCTTGCATTTTTCTCAAGCGTTCTCTAAATGTGTCAGTTGTGACTCAATCGGGATTCTTGCCTCTTGAGTCAGAAGGTTGTAGTTTCAAAATCCATTGCAAAAAACAAAATCCGGGCCAATGTTCCGGTGCAGTACTGAGGGAGTGTTCAACTGCACTGTTGAAGCTGCCATCTTTTCAATGAGACATTAATCCGAGGGCCAGCTTCTACTCACGCCCCACATCCCCACGACCCTTCAGGAGAGCATAAAAGATCACCCACCATTTTAAAGAAGAGCAGGGGAGGGTGGGGTGGGGGGTGGGGGGGGGGAGGATGGGGGTGTCCCCCACAGTGTCCTGACTGGTATTTATCCCTCAAGCAGCATCTTCTGGAAAAGTAAATCAATCTACTCATTGTCACATTGTTGTTTGTGGGATCTTGCTGTGCACATCTCTTCCATTACTGCAGTGGCTCCAACACAAAAGTACTTGATTAGCTATACAGGACTTTGGGATGACCGAGATATGAGAAATGCTGTATAAAAGCAAGTTCTTTCATAGAATCCCTACAGTGCAGAAGGAGACCATTCGGCCCATCGAGTCTGCACCGAATCTCAAACAGCATATTGCCAAGGCCCACCTCTATGCCCTATCCCTGTAACCTCATGCATTTTACCATGGTCAATCCACCTAACCTGCACATCTTTGGACTTTCTTTTTAAGAATACCATTTAAACAAATTAACGAATAAATTAGCTAGCTGACAGCCCCTTTGAAAGGCCACAGTAGCAAAAATCAAAAAGAAAGGGAAGTTATTAAATTATCAAATCAATATATAATTTCTGGAGCTGACGAAACACTTCAGTCCCTTCACTGTGCACAAGTTGCAGAGGTCTCAAGAGTACCGATGGACACCTTGTGCTTCCACTCCAAGGACACCTGGGCACAGATGTAATCATGGAGGAGGGACAGGTAGTCAGGGTGAGCGGCCCTCTCAACCTCCTGCTGCTGCCTGGGCCTGTTCATGGCCACTTTTGCCAGGACCAGCAGTGGGCTAACAAGGAGATCCTCCACCCTGCCCCCCACACACACACACACACACTCACCCCCCCCCCCCCCCCCCCCCCCACATGGGATGGTTGTAATGAGTTCAATCAGGCCATTGAGGCTGGCCTATTGGAATATGAACTCCCTGATTAAGGAGTCAATTGATGGGCCAATTAGGGAGTTTTTTTCTTGTGTTTAACCAGGAATATCAGTTCCTCTGGCACTCCCGAAGGTAGACCGCTGACTGATAGCACTCTGTGTACTGCTGTTGGAATTGTAAATAAAGGGATTTTGGTGAAGGGACATCTGCCTCTGAAGACATATTACAGTGCCCAAAGATTAGGAGCATGGATCTGAAGTGCAACCAAAGAGTTGAGACTTTTGGTCTCAAAACTGATAGTCAAACTGGGGCTGCAATGTGGCACACCCAGTGTAAACATGGAACACAGACCCCTCAAGCACACGGACATCACAGGCAGCCAGGGAGCCCGTGAACCTACTTAATCCCTATTGCACGGGACTGCTGTCTGCAACCCCCTCTGATGGAAAAGAGTAGAACTCCCATGTAGAGGGACCCTCCCTTCGGGACATCACCACCTCCGGATGACAGGACCAGATGCCATGGTGTGTCCGGATGGTTGACAAGGGTGAGGAAGTGGGGAGTGTGTAATAACAGCCTGTATGGAAAATCTGCTCTGATGAAGGATGATCCAGACTCCAAACATTGGCTCTACTCTCTCACCACGGATACTGTCAGACTTGCTGAGATTTTCCAGCATTTTTCTGTTTTTGTATGGAAAATCCCACTGTGCAGAATGGAACGGCACGGTGGGAATTTCTGTGAGATGGCTCAAGTTGTGGGGCTAAGGTTCCCCAGGGAGGTTTCGGGACCTGGGACCAATGGGACATTCTTTTGAAGGACATTCCCAACTTCCTCTGTGTAGTCCGATTTCAACTGTTGCCTTTGAAGTGGAAGCCATTTTTCCAGCGTTTAAAGTAGTCAGTGACATATTGTGGGGTTGGCGAGGGGGGGGGTGGAGATTTATACAGTTTTATATCTTGCAATAAACACAAGACAGTTGCTCCTGGGTCTGCATCATTTATTCTAAACAAATAGAAAATGGTTGCGCTGTATCTGTTGTATTGCTATTGAAGTGAGCTCTTTTTTGCTAAGCTGCCCTTAAGCTATTTTTTCCTCTGGGTATAATCGCCATTAAATGTTAATGTGGCCATTTCAAAAGGAAAATTATTTTGCTTAGCTTTATGTATACTAATGTTTACCCTTATATGTTTACTCTCAAAGGAGCTAACCTGCTGTGTCTTTGCTTTGAATTCTAGTATGTTCGAGTGGTTTCAAGTGGGAATAATTACTGACAATTGTATAATTAGCCGCGGAAAGCCTAACGAGTTCTAAATCGACCATTGGATTAATGTATAAGCTTATATCCTCTGAGTGTGTGCAAACCCCCTTCCCCCCTTGATGTTGTCACAAATGTGCAAGTGTGCCCTGGCGAGCTGTGAGCTATTCCATCAGAATGCTCCCTCTACCTTAATGTCCAGCTTGGCAGATCCTCATCTGCCCCGGGCTTGACTCTCTAGTTTCTTGTGCCCTGATCTTTTAAAAACCTTTCTTCAAATAGAATGGAAGATGTATAAATGTCAGCGACCTCTGTTGAGAGCAAGAGAGAGACACACATACAAAACAGATGTTTTTAAGTTAATTTATTAGTGTCACAAGTAGGCTTACATTAACACTGCAATGAAGTTACTGTGAAAATCCCCGAGTTGCCACACTCCGGTGCCTGTTCGGGTACACTAAGGGAGAATTTAGCACGGCCAATGCACCTAACCAGCACGTCTTTCAGACAGTGGGAGGAAACCGGAGCATCCGGAGGAAACCCACTCAGACACAGGGAGAATGTGCAAACTCCACACAGACATTAACCCAAGCTGGGAATCGAACCCAGATCCCTGGCGTTGTGAAGCAGCAGTGCTAACCACTGTGCCATTTGGACATTGGATTCATCTTCAAAACAGTTCTGAGGGGATTGTGCGTGAAATATTGAGTCAAATTCCTCTTTTGACAAAGGCCATCTAACTCAGTGTCTCCACTGTTCTTGAATTTCCATTTCCAATATCCATACCATTTCATTTTTGTAGCAATCTAATGTCAATCCTGGGACTAAAGGAATTAACTTACAAGGACAGGTTGACTAGAACAGGCTTTGAATCCCTGCGATACTGAAGATTAAAGGCTGATCTAATTGAGATATTTTATGGTGCTTTAAGGATTTGATTAAGCATACAGAGGGAAACTATTTCCTCGGGTTGGGGAGAATCCAGAACAAGGAGACAGAACCTTAGAATCAGAACCAGGCCGTTTGGCAATGATGTCAGGAAGCACTTCCTCACACAAAGGGGATGGAAATCTGGAACTTTCTCTCTCAAAAAGCTGAGGTTGGGGATCAATGAAAATTTCAAAACTGAATGTTTTGTTGGGTTAAGGGTATTAAGGGTCACAGAAGCAAGGAGTGTAGATGGAGTTTAAGTTACAAATCAATCACAATGTAATTGAATAGCAGAATTGGTTTGAGGGGTTGAATGGCCAGCTCTACTGCTTATCTTTGTCAAAGAGCTTAACAGCAAGGTGCTGGATCCTTGACTTGAATGGCCAGGTATAATTAAAAAACCTATGCAAACCAGCTGCAATGTCCCAGATTTTAAATATTTACCTCCTGCCTATTCATGCAGTCTGAGGATTGGAAACTTCAACTGGTTAATGTCAGAGACGTCACTCTCAGCTGACATGAAAGTTTAATCGGCTGTTCATTGAATATTCACATTCCATTGGTAATCACTGTGAGCCAATGGGAATCAGGGGGAAAACTCTCCGCTGGTTGGAGTCGTACCCGGCACAAAGGAAGATGGTTGTGGTGGTTGGAGGTCAATCATCTCAGCTCCAGGACATCTCTGCAGGAATTCCTCGGGGTCAGTGTCCTCGGCTCAACCATCTTCAGCTGCTTCATCAATGACCTGCCCTCTGTTGTATGGTCAGAAATGGGATATTCACTGATGATTGCACAATATTCAGTACCATTGACAACTCCTCAGATACTGAAGCAGTCTGTGTCCATATCCAGCAAGACCTGGACAATACTCAGGCTGGTGCTGATAAGTGCCAAGTAACACTTGTTGCTACACAAATGCCAGGCAATGACCAATAAGAAAAAATCTAATCATCTCCCCTTGATCGCATTACCATCACTGAATCCCCCGCTATAAACATCCTGCAGGTTGCCATTGACCAGAAACAGTATTGGACCAGCCATATAAATACTATGGCTACAAGAACAGGTCAGAGGCTGGGAATTCTGCAGTGAGTAACTCTCCTCCTGACTCCCCAAAGCCTGTCCACCATCTATCTACAACGCTTAAATCACAGGAGTGTGATGAAATACTCTCCACTTGCCTGGATGAGTGCAACTCCAACAACACTCAAGAAGCAGCCAGCTGGATGGGTAGCCCATCCACCATTTTAAGTATTCACTCCCTCCACCACCAATGAATAGTGGCAGCCATGTATATCATCTACAAGTTGCACTGCAGCAACTCACCAAACCTTCTTCCCATGACATATACATAAGATAAAAGCAAAATACTGCTGATCCTGGAACCTGAAACAAAAACAGAAAATGCTGGAAAGTCTCAGCAGATCTGACGTTTCGAGTCTAGATGACCCTTCATCAGAGCCGACCTGTACAACCTAGCAGGACAAGGGCAGCAGATGCAAGGGAATGCCAGCACCTGCGATGATACAAAACTAGGAAGTATTGTAAACTGTAAAGAGGATAATGTAGAACTTCAAAAGGACAAAGACAAGTTGGTGGAGTAGGCAGATAGGTGGCAGATGAAGGTGGAGAAGCATGAGACAATGCCTTTTGCTTGGAAAAACTTGGAGAGACAATATAAATCAAAGAGTAAAATTCTAAAAGGAGTGTAGGAACAGAGGGAGCTGGGTGTATTTGTGCATTGATCATAGAGGGTGGCAGGACAGGTGGAGAGAGCAGTGAAAAATGCATATAGTATTCTGGGCTTTATCAATAGGGACATAGAGTACAAGAGCAAGGAGGTTATGCTGAGCTTATACAAGACACTAGTTAGACCTCAGCTGGAATATTGTGCACAGTTCTGGATGCCACACTATAGGAAGGATGTGAACACATTGGAGAGAGTGCAGAAGAGATTTACAAGGATGGTTCAAGAGGTGAGGAACTTCAGCTATGACGTTAGATTGGAGAGGTTGAAACTGTTCACCTTGGAGAGAAGAAGGTTAAAAGGAGATTTGATAGAGATGTTCAAAAGCATGAGGGAACTGGACAGAGTAGGTAGGAAGAAACTGATCCCACTTGTAAAAGGATCAAGAACGAGAGGGCACAGATCCAAGCTGATTTGCAATAAAAGCAAATGTGATGTGAGAAAAAAAATTTTCACACAGCGAGTGGTTTGGGTCTGGAATGTGCTGCCTGGAAGAGTGGTGTAGGTAGGTTCAATCGAGGCATTCAAGAAGGAATTAGATGATTATTTAAATAGAAACAATGTGCAGGAGTACGGGGAAAAGGCAGGGGAATGGCACAAAGACATAATCTTTATTTGGAGAGCCAGTTTAGATGCAATAGGCCAAATGGCCTCCTTCTGCACTGTAACAATTCTGTGTTTCTGTGATTTTGCAAGTTCCCACTCACCATCCTGACTTAGAGCAATATCAATGTGCCTTCACTGTGACAAAATCCTGGAACTCCCTCCCCAACAGCACCTTGGGTGTTCCTACAACACAAGGATAGCAGCATTTCAAGAAGGTGCCTCACAACCACCTTCTCTCGGACAACCTAACCAGCAACTACCACATGCCATGCGAGAATTTTTAAAAAGCTTTGTCAAGGCTCAGCAGAGAGGAAAGTGAGAGGTGCCTGTGCTATTCACATCTTGTGGTTTAACTGTGCCCTCTGCAGGATCTGATTTTAAACCAGTGCCTAGAATACAATGGCCCAAAGTTTGCTCTGTGTCAAAGGAGTAGCAATTGGTCTTCATTGCACTTGTAACTGCACAGAGATTATTACTGGGCATTTTTGTGATAACTTACTGCAATTAGAATGACATTTCTGTGTGATGTCCACTACAGGGATCCTGGGACTTGAGGAAACAAGGAAACTATTGGGGACCTCCTTAATCAGTCCTTACTGAGGTATGCAGAGTTTAAACCAGCGAGTGTAAGGTAAAATAATTAATTTAATATCAAATCAAGCATTGAGAGCAAATAAAGGGAAATAAAAATTAGATTAAGAGCAGAGAACATATTATTTATCTCAGTGTCACAAGTAGGCTTGCATGAAGTCACTGTGAAAATCCCCTAGTCACCACACTCCAGCGCCTGTTCAGGTACACTGAGGGAGAATGTAGCATGGCCAATGCACCTAACCAGCACATCTTTCGAACCGTGGGAGGAAACCAGAGCACCCAGAGGAAACCCACGCAGACACAGGGAGAACATGCAGACTCTGCACAGTGACCTGAGCCGGGAAGTTTAAAAGGAATTAGTGTTTTATAGATTGTTAAAATCTCCAACAATTATTCAGTTCTGAAGGAATGAGTCTCCATATCTGTAAAAGTATATTTTTAATTTGATTTGATTTATTGTTGTCACATGTATTAGTATACAGTGAAAAGTATTGTTTCTTGCGCGCTATACAGACAAAACATACCATTCATAGAGAAGGAAAGGAGAGAGTGCAGAATGTAATGTTACAGTCATAGTTAGGTTGTAGAGAAACATCAACTTAATGCAAGGTAATTCCATTCAAAGGTCTGATGACAGCAGGGAAGAAGTTGTTCTGAGTCAGTTGGTACATGACTTCAGACTTTTGTATCTTTTTCCTGATGGATGAAGGTGGAAGAGAGAATGTCCGGGGTGCGTGGGGATCCTTAATTATGCTGACTGCTTTTCCACAGTCTGATGGCAGCGGGAAGTGTAGACAGAGTCAATGGATGGGAGGCTGGTTTGCGTGATGGACTGGGCTTCATTCACAACCTTTTGTAGTCCCTTGCGGTCTTGGGCAGAGCAGGAGCTATACCAAGCTTTGATACACCCAGAAAGAATGCTTTCCAAGTTGGTGAGAGTCGTAGCTGACATGCCAAATTTCCTTAGTCTTCTGAGAAAGTAGAGGCATTGGTGGGCTTTCTTAACTGTAGTGTCGGCATGGGGGGACCAGGACAGGTTGTTGGTGATCTGGACACCTAAAAACGTGAAGCTCTCGACCCTTTCTACTTTGTCCCCGTTGATATAGACCGGGGCATGTTCTCCACTGTGCTTCCTGAAGTCGATGACTATCTCCTTCGTTTCAGTGCCAAAGGGATTGTTTGGCAGCAATTGGGACTTAACGCACAATTAAACATTTACTGACACTGCAACGGTTAGGTCCTATATTTTTCTGATGTGTTTAAAGGGTATCAGTTGGTAAGCACTGCATTCCAGTGCCCTACATCTGTTTGAATGCTGAGTCTATTGGTGCAGCACAGATTCAGGAGGGGCAGGGTGAATTAAACAGAGACTTCTTGATTTCTACATTTGACTGCAGAATTTGCTGTCCAATTTGCTCCATAATAGCTGTGAGAGTTGATAGCTCCAGCCATTAATTCTCCCACAGTTACAGCAGTCAACATAGAATGCCTGTACTAATGTTGCTTTCTTCCTTATTCTGTGCTTGAAATCTCATACCGGATAAACCTGTCTGGATTGAAGTAACTAGGCTTTGATGTTGTCATTCAGAAGTGCCACTGGATTCAAGTCCCCAGAGGAAAGCCCAAGGCTCTAGCTTTACAAGAAAACCCTGAGAGAAGGACTAATGTTCAGAATGACTTTAAACTGGCCTTTGAAACTGCCTGACAAGGTACTCACTCAGCTGTACAGGGATGGACAAAATGCTGACCTTGCCATCGACATCCTCACCTTGTAAATGCAAAAAGAACATTTCTTCAAATGTTCAAGCTGCCTGCCCATTTGATCTGATTAATATTAATTTGCTCAAATATTGGGGCAGCGCGGTGGCACAGTGGTTAGCACTGCTGCCTCACAGCGCCAGGCACACAGGTCCAATTCCCGGCTTGGGTGACTGTTTGTGTTGAGTCTGCACTTTCTCCACTTGTCTGCGTGGGTTTCCTTCGGGTGCTCCAGTTCCCTCCCACAGTCCAAAGATGTGGAGGTTAGGTGGATTGGCCATGCTAAATTGCCCCTTAGTGTTCAAAAAGGTTAGAGGGATTAGAGAGGTAAATATGTGCAGTTATGGGGATAGGACCTGGGTGGGATGCTCTGTCAGAGAGTCGGTGCAGACTTGATGAGCCAGATGTTTAAGTTTATTTATTAGTGTCACAAGTAGGCTTACATTAACACTGCAATGAAGTTACTGTGAAAATCCCCCTTCAGGGATTCTAAAATTGGTTTGATTTATTATTGTAACATGTATTGGGATATGGTGAAAAATATTGTTTCTTGCACGTTATAAAGGCAAAGCATACCATACATAGAGTATATAGGGGCGAAGGAAAGGAAAGGGTGCAGAATGTAGTGTTACAGTCATAGCTCAGGTGAAGAGAAAGATCATATAAGGTAGCTCCATTCAAAAGTCTGATGGCAGCAGGGATGTCTGTGCAGAGTCTGCACGTTCTCCCCATGTCTATGTGGGTTTCCTCCCACAGTCGGAAAGATGTGCTGGTTAGATGCATTGGCCGTGCTAAATTCTCCTTCAGTGTACCCGAACAGGCGCCGGAGTGTGGCCACTAGGGGATTTTCACCGTAACTTCATTACAGTGTTAATGTAAGCCTGCTTGTGACACTAATGAATAAATGTTATTGTTAATGAGGACCAATTTCTTGCTGGTCTGGTTTGAAAGCGTGTGGAACGCCACACGATCTCCTCCTCCACCCTTTTGCATCCTGAATCCCGCACCGATGGATTTGTCAGCCTGTGTTTCAGCAACCTGGTTTCGAAACTGAGCAATTAATTCAAAAATGCCATATAATTAGAGGGGTTGTGTCGGTGTTGTGCTAATTCACATATCATTATGTCTCATTTTCATGGCATAATCAAACAGCATTTTCAACATCTTGCAGACTTGGGTATTTGATAACTACTTGTCAGATGTAAACATATTTTAGTCCGATGACTGAGATGTGAGAGTACTGTGCTATAATGAGAAAGACTGGGCTCCAAGCTGTCTTCGTTCAAAGCGGTGAACAGTTTTTGTTTGGTCTACACAACTGAGTGCATACTGGATTTGAATAGTGTGAACTCACTCATTTGAATTCAATGCATGTTTGTAGCAGAACCGCTTGAATTGAGAGCTGCAACAGCACATGACATCAAAGGATACCAGTTCCCATGTAGAGAATCAGCAATGTGCTTTGCCAAATGTTTCACCAAATTCAACACTGCAAAGTTTCCAGATAATCACTGGTGAAAAATGATGGTGATGAAAGATTTGAGATGGAAATTAATTTGATGCTTCTCAAAACGTTTTCCGTAATTGAAATACCAAATATAGCTCCTATACTCCTAAATAGAATGGGGCGTATGGTGTAATGTGCATGGGCTAGTGGAGACAGTATTGTATGTATTATAGCAGTGATGGTTCCTTTGTGATTAGAATGTATGTGTGGGGTCAAATCTTTTCAAGTTGCATTTTCATTTTTTTTTCGATGTACAGCAAGATAACAGCTTGTGGTATCATTCATCTCTAACCTCAACATTTTTTCCCCTCTGGTTGAACTGGAGTAACTTGTGCTAATCTTGAGCTTAATATAAGTATCTGAGAGTGAAGATTGCTACAGAACTTTTGCCCCCTTTCTCCCATGATTCAGCAGAAATGAATGATGTTTCGGAAGTTAATGTTCTAGAAAGAAGATTAACAAATGCAATGGCTGCCAGGGTTTGCGTTATAAAATGCATGGAAGAGCCTGAAGAGGGATTCCTTCCTAACTGTACTGTTGTCGCACAGTCCCTGCTCCCAGATCACTGCTGGGCCATACATAGGGCCTGTCCCCAGACCACTCCCAGATCATGCAGAATCCAGTGAACCCAGGCCACACACAACTCTTGCTCCCAGCTGGTTAGTTTTCAATGTTGGAGAGGGGGCAGAAGAGAACCACGAACTTCAGTGCTTTTTATTGTCAGGCAAAGGGTAAGTTTCTGAAATGCTATGGGGTGAATAAGTCACCTGTTGTCTTATAGGTGGGCACTGCGCTGGGGTTCCCTTTTTTAAAATTATTCATTCATGGGACATGGGCGTCGTTGACTGGCCAGCATTTATTCCCATTCCTAATTGTCCTTGAAGAACAGTTGAGAGTCAAACACATTGCTGTGGCCCTGGAGTCACATATAGGCTAGACAGATTTCCTTCCCTCAAGGACCTTAGTGAATCAGATGAGTTTTTCCAACAATCAACTATGGTTTCATGGTCATCAGTAGATTCTTAATTCCAGATATTTTTTATTGAATTCAAATTCCACCATCTGCCGTGGCGGGATTCGAACCTGGGTCCCCAGAACATTAACTGTGTTTCTGGATTCATAGTCTAGCGATAATACCACTTCACCATCACTTACCCTGGATGTGATTAGGAAGGGGGGGGGTCTCACACTGATTGTAGTGATGCATTTGGGCACATGATCGAAAACTGAATGCCGTTACCGATTTTGCCTGGTTTCACATTTCACACAACTTGGGGATAATACGATTGTCATCTATCACCTCAGCTGGAGTATTGTGTCTAATCTGGCCACCAGATTAAGGATGGTGAGACCTTGGAGAGAATGTGGATGAGATTTTACTAGGATGAAACCAGAGAATTTTCAGTTATATAGAGAGACTGGAAAAGCTGGAATTGTTCTCATTAGAGCATGGAAGGTTCAGAAGAGATTTGATAGAAATGTTCAAAGTAATACAGGGCTTTGATGGGGTCAATAAGGAGAAATTGTTTCCACTATCAGGCAAGTTGGTAATTAAAGGACAAAAATTTACATTGATGAAAAAAAATGGAGGGGCCAATGAGGAGACAATCATTTTTAACACATTGACTTGTTCTGGTCTGGCCGGTTAGCTCAGATGGTTAGAGTGGGGTCATTACTGGTGCTGCCAGTGCAGGTTTGGGCCCTGTTCTGGCTGATAATTCTTCCTGTCTCTTTCACTTAGTCCAGTGTGATATCACTGGATATTCAGCATGGAACAACTGCTACGGATACAGATGTGTGGAAAGTCACGATTAGCAACCCTGAGACAACTGAGGACACCACATAAAGGTAGACAATTGTTCTGAATCTGGAACATGCTGCCTGAAAGGATAGTGGAAGGCTGGAACTAGGGGTCACCGTTTAAAAATAAGGGGTCGCGCATTTAAGACAGAGCTGAGGAGAATTTCTTTTCCCTCAGAATCGTGGGTCTTTGGAATTCTCTTCCTCAAAAGACAGTGGAAGAGTGGTAGAGTCTTGGAATATGGTTGAGGCAGAGCTAGATAGATTCTAGATTAACAAGGGGGTGAAACGTAGGCAGGAATATTGGGTTGAAGTTACAATCAGATCAGTCATGATCTTATTGAATGGTGGAGCAGGCTCGAGGGGCCGAGGGGCCTACTCCGGCTCTGAATTGTGTGACGTTAGTATACCTTCGAGATTTTTAAAAATCATGCTCTCTGCCGCTCACAGCCTTAGTTGATGTCATTGTTGCTGAGCTGTCCACAAGAAGCCTTTTTATTGCTCCTTAAGTGGCTTGCATGGGGGTTGTTTGCTTTTACTTTGGGAACTAGTTTTATGAGCCTGCGTTGTCAGGAGAAAGAATGTTTGCGGGTCAGCTGACAGGAACACTTTCATTTTCAATTCTGAGCTGCAGGTTTTAGTTTTTAGAAGGGGCAGCAAGCTAGAAACAATCTGGAATTTGGGGTTAGAATGTCAGACTAAGGGTCCATCACTTACAGCTGACATGAGGAGAAATTTCTTCACTCAGAGGATTGGAAATCTTTGGAATTTGGATTCTGAGCTGTTAAGTATATTCGCGGCAGACTTTGAGAGATTTTAGATACTTGGGAAATTAAGGGTTATAGGGATTGGCTGGGGAAGTGGAGTTGAGGTTGAGAATCAGCCATGACCTTGTTGAATGAGGGGCAAGGCTCAATGGGCTGAGTGGCCCACTCCAGCTCCTTTTGCTTGGCTTCACTCGAGGTATCGATGGGCAGTTTTTGGATTGTGGACCTGACCCTAGGAACTAGATAAACTCAGATCACACCAAATTTAATGTAGGCTCCTTACAGCTAGCAGCATTAGAGACTTATATCTTCATCATCAGAACTGGAGCCTCAAAAGGGGAGTAAAGAAAGCCTTTATATTCATCTCATCTCTACATGATGAGCCCTTAGTCTGACATTCTAACCCCACGTTCCAGATTCCCTGACCAGAGGAAACATCGTCCCAGCAACTATCCTGTCAAGCCCCTTAAGAACTTTAGATGTTACAGCAAGATGATCTCGTCAAGCCATTGATGCTAGAAATGGGAAATAAAAACCATAGCGAGAGGTACTGATATTTAGATGAAAGCTCCACTGTTCCTGATAGATACCAGGAACATGGATCAGGGTTGCACAACTGAAGCCCACAACTTTCCACATTAAATTCCAATGGACGTAGAATTATGGTTAATTTCCTGCTGTGTTCTCTTAACTAATTCTGGGAGGAATGAGGTGGAATTTATTCACTCCCTGTAGAGTACAGTAAAAACATAGGATTGAGTAAAAAGGATGTTCTTTAAGTTGAAATTCAAGGGAAATTGTATCAAAAATGTGTAGAGACACCAGGGAGAACTCCCCTGCTCTTCATGTGGCATGGGGTCTGTTCCATTCACCCAAGATCTCGGGTGGCATCTTGGTTTAGTGCCTCATCCAGAAGTCAGCATCTCTGACAGTGCAGCAGTCCCCCAGTACTACACAGGGAGTGTCAGCCTGGAATTTGTGCTGAGGTTTCTGCATTGGGACTTGAATTCGCAACCTCTGGCTCAGAGTGGGGGGGCCCCAAAGCTGACAATGTAACAAATGTCACCAAGAAATGCTATTTTGGTTAATAAATCTTCTGATGTGTACAAATAGCAAATATAAACTGGTTACAATTGCACAAGTCCTTTACAACTTCACACTGTACATTGAGAAATCCATCTAATATCTACACACATTTATGGACATTCAGGATCAATTTAGTATGATCAACCCACCCAACCTGCACATCTTTGGACTGTGGGAGGAAACCGGAGCACCCGGAGGAAACCCACGCAGACACGGAGAGAACATGCAAACTCCACACAGACAGTTACCCAAGGTCAGCTTCGGACCTAGGTCCCTGGTGCTGTGATGCAGCAGTGCTAACCACCGTGCCACAATGCCACGCTATATATTTTGTGTTTATGGGTATAAAACTAGTTCATGACTATTATAAGAAGCAATGTTGCCAATATGCTGGAAATATAGGCAGTGTTAATGCAGTATGAACCATGAATGCAGTAAGTTGAGCTAATAACTTAAAAAAAGACATAAAAAACATAAAAAAGACATTAAACTTTAAAAGACGTTTTAAAGTTTAAAGTTTATTTATTAGTCACAAAGTAAGGCTTACATTAACACCACAATAAAGTTACTGTGAAATTCCCCTAGTCGCTACAGTCCGGCGCCTGTTCGGGTCAATGCACCTAATCAGCACATCTTTCAGAATGTGGGAGGAAACTGGAGCGCCCGGAGGAAACCCACGCAGACACGGGGAGAATGTGCAAACTCCACACAGACAGTGACCCAAGCCGGGAATCGAACCCGGGTCCCCGGCGCTGTGAAGCAGCAGTGCTAACCACTGTGCCACCGTGCCGCCCTCATTAACCCATTTTATGGCCTCACTCGGGCGAGACCAGAAATTCCTGCCTGAGGTCAACAGAGATTTCCATTGTCGGATCCTCGCCCACCCTGATTCCATTCATAGAGAAGGAAACGAGAGAGTGCAGAATGTAGTGTTACAGTTATAGCTAGGGCGTAGAGAAAGATCTCTATCCTCTTCATGTCCACTCTATCCAGACGTTGCAGTATCCTGTAAATTTCAATAAGATCCCCCCTCATCCTTCTAAACTCCAACGAGTACAGACCCAGAGTCCTCAACCATTCCTCATACGACAAGCTCTTCATTCCAGGGATCATTCTTGTGAACTTCCTCTGGACCCTTTCCATGGACAGCACATCCTTCCCGCGATATGGGGCCCAAATCTGCTCACAATACTCCAAATAAGGTCTGACCAGAGCCTTATTCAGCCTCAGAAGTACATCCCTGCTCTTGTATTCTAGCCCTCTCAACATGAATGCTAATGTTTCTTGGTTGTGGCAATGGAAGAAAGAAGGTGTAATTGGCCTATCATATGCTTGGATTGTTTCAAATACAATGAGTGGCTTCTTTTACAGATGGAATGTGGGCCAATTTTCACTCCAACCCCAAAGTACCTCGGCCCTCCAATTCCAGCCTCCCAATTTTCTTTGTCTGACAGCAGCCATGTCCACAGCTGCCTGGGCTTTAAACTACATGATTCCCTCCCTGAATCCCCAACTCCCTCTCCTTCAAAGCTTTTCTCAAAACCTGTCTCTTCAACCAAGCTTTTGGTCACTTGTCTTAATATCTCCTAACGTGGCTTTTCTTTAGTTCAGTAACTCCCCAGTAGACTCTTTACCATGTTAAAGGGGCTATACAAATGCAGGTTGTTGTTGTCACACACGAGTAGGCCCCACGAACTGAAGGTGAGACAGCTGCTTTCTGAATCTGCCTTTGTGGGTGATGTTCAGTATGGATTATTCTGCGCTTCACCTGGTGACATCGATCTTTTGCACACTGTTTAACAGGTTCATCACATCCGACTAACATTTCCGCCCTCCCAGATTATCCCAAAGGAGTGTCAGCCCAGGTTAGATGTTCAAATACCTAGACAGGACTTGGAACCCTGGACATTCCGATCCGTGGAAACAACATGAGATCAAACTAATAGAAACTGGTCAGGGAGTCCATTGCAAAGAAACCTCTGGAGAGATTTATTTAATACTGGTGGCATCAGCACAAGATTTTCAACTCAACAATTTTGCAAACATCAAGGAAATGCCAGGAGCTGAGGGAGCTAGGTTGCTCGCATGATAATCATTCAGTGTTTCACTGATTACAAATCCTTTAGAAATCCTGGAAGAACAGAAATAGAATCATAGAATCCCTACAGTGCAGAAGAAGGCCATTCAGCCCATTGAGCCTGCACCGACAACAATCCCACCCAGACGCTATCCCTGTAACCCCATATATTGACCCTGCTAGTCCCCCTGATACTAATGGACAATTTAGCATGGCCAATCAACGTAACCCGCACATCTTTGGACTGTGGGAGGAAACCGGAACACCCAGAGGAAACCCATGCAGTCACGGGAAGAATGTGCAGACTCCACACAGACAGTGACCCAAGCAGGAATTGAACCCGGGTCCCTGGTGCTGTGAGGCAGCAGTGCTGACCACGAATACTCACCTCAATGCCCTCTATACGACAATGTCCAGCATTATCCATGATTCCAATCATGGCTGCATCTATCTTGGTTGTCGGGACTCAAAAGGTTTCCTGTTTGGTGTGGGTGGTTGGATATTTACTGAGTGTAAAGCAGATGCACAAAATGTCTTGACATTTTAAAACAAAATCCTATTTTTTTTTCCAAGCATCTTTGGAAATGTGTTGTTGGCGGACTTCTCCCCCAGAGTCCTGCAGATTCACTCGCTGCTTTTAAAGTACTTGAAGGTGGGAGAAAATCTGTCAGGCTTTGGGGGAAGAGTGGAACTAATTGGATAGTTCTTTCAAAAGAACACGTACATGATGGGCCAAGTGGCCTCCTCCTGTGCTGTGTGATTTTGGAGACTAATCAATGTGAAACACGCTACGGTATGACTTATTAAACATGCTGAGTTGGTAAATTCTGACAGATGTGGCTTATCGAGACTCCAGGGATGGACATGAGATACACCGGTGCCCTCTAGAGGCTCGTTTGGAAGAACATGTGAAGATTATGTGCAGCCTTCAACAACAAGATTTAAGATTAAAAATAATCAACTTTTAATAAAATAATAACCACATGCATGAAATAAAATAGAATATCCCCTGGTTAATACCATTTCTACATTGAATTGTATCAGATTTACAGCATAGACGATTGGTCAAAATGTTCAACGCTGGTGTTAATGTTCCACACCAACCACCTCCTATCTGACGTCACTTCACTCTATCAGCATATCCTTCTATTCCCATCTCTCTCAAATGTCTACCTAGTTTCTGCTTAAATGCAACTATATTATTCACCTCAAACCATTCCGTGTGGTAGTGAGTTCCACAATCTCCCCTCACTCTCTGTGCAAAGACTTTTCTCCTGCATTTCCGATTGGATTCATTAGTGACTGTTTTAGATTGGTGGTCCCTGGTTTTAGTCTCCCCAATATCTTCTCTGGTTGGGGGAGGGGGAGAAGGGGAGGAAGGGGTCCAGTTGCATGAAGCTCCCCTGCCGGGCTTGGGTGGCTAGCCCACTGCCTTCCTTCCTGCCCATCCTTGAGCTATCCCCATAACAAGCTGGGCAGGTAGGCAATGGCGTAGTGGTATTGTTGCTGGACTAGTAATCCAGGGACCCAGGTTAATGCTACGGGGACCTGGGTTCAAACCCCACTATGGACATTGGTATATTTGAATTCAATACAAATCTGAAGAATCTACTGATAACCATGAAACCATTGTTGTAAAATCCCATCTGGATCATTAATGTCCTTTAGGGAAGGAAATCTGTCGCCCTTACCTGGCCTGGTCTACATGTGACTCCAGAGCCAGAGCAATGTGCTGTACTTTTCTTCAATCTTTAATTTAGTTAGGGCACCATGTTCCGCACAGACTTGGAGGGCTGAAGGGCCTGTTTCTGTGCTGTACTTTTCTTTGCTCTTTGTTCCGTAGAACCATAGAACCATAGAAAATTACAGCTCAGTTCAATGTGGTTGACTCTTAAATGTTCTCAGGGTTAGACAATAAATGCTGGCCCAGTTAGTGACTCCTCCAGCCCATAAATGAATTTTAAAAAATCTATCCTTGGGCTGATTGAAGCCTTTAATTTGTCAATGAATGGGTTCGTGCCATGAATCTGAGTTAAAAGGATGGGAAGGGAGGGGATACCTCCTTTTGGAGGGGGTATGGTTCAAGCCTCCATGCTCCTAAACTCTCCATCACACACTCCCCCCTCCCTAAGGTCTATGACCTTCCCTTGTCCTACTTTGGGACTCACCTTAGAGTCTGCTCACATGATCATCTCCTTAGGACTGAGTCTGGCCTAAGCAGGATCCACTCCTGAGCTCTGATGCGACTGGATCTACTCGACTGGACAACCTGCCCCTGAGGGACACAAGTCCCTCTCTCAGCTCAATATATTTTCACTGCAGGGTTGCCTTTTTTTTACAGTCAGTTAGGTCACAACTGACTTTTTACAAAGGGGTGGTAGGAGGTGGCAGCAATATGTGCTCTCCTCCCCCAATAAAATTCAGCCCTCCATATCTACTCTATCAAACCTATTCTAGTTGTAACTATATCACCCTGAGTCTTGTCTTTTCTAGAGAAAGGAGCCCTGATTTGTTCCACGATTCCTGATCGGTGTAACCTCTGAATTTTGGGATCAGTTTTGTAAGCCATTTTTTCACCTTCTCCAGTGTCACTATATCCTTTTTATAAGATGCAGGTCAGAGCAATGCACAGCACCCCTAATGTGGTCCATCCAAGATTCCAAGCATGTTTAACTTCTCTGCTTTTCAAATCTATCCCTCTGGAACCCCAGTGTTGACTTCTGTCGAAACCTTACCATTGATTTGTGTTTCTTTACTGCCCAAGATCTCTTTGCTCTGGTACCCATTCAGACCCATCATCAAGAAACCACCAAAACACACCATCATTTTTTGTAGAAAATAACTTTTCTATTGCAAGTGATGCCAAATTGCTGCATTGATGTTTAGAATCTGGACCTGTCTTGCTTTCTTTATGGGGAAACTGGCATTGGTTAGTTCCCCAATAGAAATAAAGAGGCCATTCAGCCCTTTTGTAAAAGCTATCAAAATATTCCTATCCCCTTTTCTTTCCTAACATTTTTTTTCCTTTTTGAGTTTTTATCCAATTTTCTTATGGAAGTTATTACTGAATCTGCTTTCAGCAGTCTTTCACCGAGCGTGTTCCCGATCACAACAACGTGCAAATCTCCTCATCTCCCTTTCTTCTTGTGATAACTACCTTAAATCTGTGCTCTCTGGTTAACATCCCCCACCCCCACTCTCAACCCCACCTCCCCCAGTTCCACCCCACCCTCCCACTCCCATCCCCCACTTGAGGAAGATTGCAGAGATAGGAAATGATATGTTGGCCTTCATAGCGAGAGGATTTGAGTATAGATAAAGAGATGTTTTGCTGCAGTTGTATAGGGCGTTTGTGAGGCCACACCTGGAGTATTGTGCGCAGTTTTGGTGTCCTTATCTGAGGAAAGATGTTCTTACTATAGAGGGAGTACAGCGAAGGTTTACCAGGCTGATTCCCAGGATGGCAAGTCTGTCACATGAGGAGAGACTAAATCGGTTAGAATTATATTCACTGGAGTTTAGAAGAGTGAGAGGGAATCTCATAGAAATTTATAAAATTGTAACAGGATTAGACAGGGTAGATTCAGAAAGAATGTTTCCCATGGTGGGGAAGTCCAGAACTAGGGGTCATAGTTTGAGGATAAGGGGTAAATCTTTTAGAACTAAGGTGAGGAGAAATTTCTTCACCCAGAGGGTGGTGAATGTGTGGAATTCAATTCCACAGAATGTCGTTGAGGCCAAAACATTGTGTGATTTCAAGAAGAAATTAGATATTGCTCTTGGGGCTAAAGGGATCAGGGGATATGGTGGGAAGGGGGGATCAAGATACTGAATTTGATGATCAGCCATGATCAAAATGAATGGCGGAGCAGGCTCGAAGGGCTGAATGGCCTCCTCCTGCTTCTAGTTTCTATGTTTCTATAAGGAGGGAGAAGGACAAGGAGGGAGTAGAAAACAAGGATGAGAATTTTAATAGGGAGGTGTTGATGGCCTTGGAACCAATTTAGGACAGTGAGCAACAGGGAGTGGGCGATGGGTGAAGGAGACTTAGAAACATAGAAACATAGAAAAACTACAGCACAAAATAGGCCCTTCGGCCCCACAAGTTGTGCCAAACATATCCCTACCCTTTAGGCCTACCTATAACCCTCCATCCTATTAAGTCCCATGTACTCATCCAGGAGTCTCTTAAAAGACCCTATTAAGTTTGCCTCCACCACCACTGACGGCAGCCGATTCCACTCGGTGGCATTCGTTGAATGCTGAATCCAATCCCAGTTGCCATCTTCACAGCAGTGATCAGTTTTGTCTGGGTGGATAACCTGAAGATTCAAACAGTTAACTTGTTGAAGTGGAAACTTTCCTGCTTCTTGACTGTGATAGAAAGACTCAACAAAATTCGTTTTGACTAAATAACTAGCCTTTATTTACGAAAGACTGCATGCAGTATTGGCTGAAAACTTGAGTTCAGAGAGCAGTTTGTACAACTTGCTAATTCCTCCTCAAGTCCGCAATTACACAAAGAATCAGTTCAGTATTTATACATAATCATCAGTATGCGTGACCAAGAGCATATTCAGGAATTCGATTAGTAATAGAATCATAAGCAATGTCATTAATCATGTCATAACTTGCTGACCTCCTAGAACTCTTTGTCTCATCATTCATACCCTTATCTTGTCCTTTGATGTAACAGAAGGTCTGTGACTCCTTCATCCCTGACCTTATCTTGTCTTATTCATACAGCCTTAAGTTATGCGGAGTCAGCTTTGCTTATATTGTACCAAATAGCTAACCAATTTTCCCATCATGCTATTCCTTAGTTCATACAACTTCACATTCCCTCCTTTTGTCATATCATGACAACTAATTAAATAGGTATATCCATGACCTGATTAAAAATGCATTTGCACATGCAGCCAAGTAATCCTATCCCCAGTAGCAGTAATCACAGAAACCCTACAGTGCAGAAAGAGGCCATTTGGCCCATCGAGTCTGCACCGACCACAATACCACCCAGGCCCTACCCCCATATCCCTACATATTTACCTGCTAATCCCTCTAACCTACACATCTCAGGACACTAAGGGGCAATTTTAGCATGGCCAATCAACCTAACCTGCACATCTTTGGACTGTGGGAGGAAACCGGAGCACCCTGAGGAAACCCAGTAGTAGTAATAACATGGAGGCCTTAAAGATCCAATCAAATAATCCGTGATCCAGCCATCCTAACCAACCCGGTGGGTCATAATCATGAAAATCACGGCCAATCTCTTGAATTTGATCAGCCTGGCTCTTAATATGGTCGGCCAGGTTGGTGATATTTTCAGAGGCATCTGGGATATAAGTACAGCATTCCTGACCTACAATGACGCACGTTCCTCCCTGCAAGGCTAACAGATAATCCAAAGCCAGTCGATTTTTTTAATGCCATGGTCCGGACAGCCACCAGCTCAGCTGAGACCTCGGCCAGTGCCTGTCCAGTTGCCCTGGCTTCTGCCGTTGTTACGTTTGCCACTTGTTCCAATGCTGAGGCCATAAGAATCAGTTCATTGGCTGCCCTGCCCCTTCCATATAGTGGAAAGGCCATCATAAAGAACCGTTCGGTTCCGCTAATGGTCCTTTTGGCTCGCGAGGGGTGATGCTGAAGGGAGGGTAGGTGGTGCATGCAGGGTACAACATATCCCAGATAACAGGATGCTATCCAATTGATAGGAAGCCACGAGTATACTTTAGTGCCACATATAAAATATGTTCCATTATAGGCCGTAAAATCATCAGCCAATGTCATCCAGGGTATTGGGGAAGTATGTGCCCATGAACTGCTAGAGGTTATATTCCATACCCTGGACCAATCAACAATAAACATACCCTTGGTGGATAGGTTTGCTACTGGTCCTTGCCTCTCAGCTGTAAGGTTGCATCCACTTTGTCCCATCAGCTTTCCTTTCCCTGATTTACTAAAACATAGGGAACCTCGCACATCATTTGAGGGGACGGTAAGGGAGGGTGGAAGCAAGGCATGGTTATGAGCAGGCTGGTACCAAGCCAAAAACCTAGTCATTTCATAGCCAGCCGCTTCCACTTTTTCATATCTCCCCCACTCCCTGTTCGGTTTTGACGTAGAATCCATTCAACTGTCTCTTCTATATGGAATGGGAGGGATTGGAGAGGTATTCTTTCCCTTGAATGGACGGGGATGTGGGTACAAACCCAACACTTGCTTACATTCAATCTTTCAGGATAAATATATGACATATATAAATAGGTATTGGCATGCAGTCCCCGGGTAGTTCGCTTTTTCACTACCGAGTGGCCATTAAGGCCAAATAGTCCAGAAAGTCCAAAAAATATAATGAAGATCTTCATCCTGCGTTCGTATCTGGGTTGGAGACTATCTTCTTGCAGTTGGATAGATGTATCCAACTTGGATGTCCTTCAAGCTTGACGGAAGTCGGTGTGGTCAGTAGTACTTGAAAAGGTCCGCTCCAGCGTTGTCCTAGCTTCTTTCTATCCCAGTTCTTCACCAATACGTAGTCTCCGGGTTCGATCACTGGATATCGAGGGGTGGCTGTCCCTGCTGTCACTGGGAGGTTTGCCTGTTTCACCTGTGAGGGGAGAAACTTCAGAGAAAGTATTAATTGTTTCAAATAATTCTGCATCTGTTCCCCCATCACACGGAGGTCTACTCCCTCCAGGGGTTTTTCATGGGCATCCCAGGGAGCCCTTATTGGCCGACCGTAGACTATCTCTGCAGCTGACAGTCCGGTCCGCGAATGTGGAGTCACCCGCATGTGAAACAGTGCCAATACCTTTAGCCAATTTAATCCAGTTTCTTCAGTCAATTTAGATAATTTTTCTTTTAAAGTCCCGTTGGTTCTTTCCACAATTCCTGCTGCCTGCGGGTGATACGCGCAGTGCAGTCGTTGTTTAATTACGAGCGCTTCGCACAATTCAGTATTAATCAGAGCCACAAAATGTGGTCCATTATCTGAGCTCACCATTTTGGGTACCCCAAAACGGGGAATAATGTCTGTCAACAATAACTTCACCACCGTATGTGCAGTACAATTCGTGGTGGGGAAGGCTTCAATCCATTTACTAAACACATCGATTATTACTAAACAATATAGCAATTTACTTTTGGTAATTCAATAAAACCAAGCTGTAAACAGGCAAACGGTCCATCTGGCAAGGGAGTGGTTCCGGGAGGGCATTTAGTGCCTTTACCCTTATTATTTCTCATGTAAATGAGGCATCGATCCAGCCGCGTTTGCGCTGCTGTATTCAAATCTGGGTGCCACCAAGTCTTTAGAAGTCGCTGTACCATTCCCGCCTTGCCGAGATGGGTACAAGAATGCAAATAGTCAATAAGGACTGGCAATAAAGAATCTGGAATATAAACTTGACCAACTGGGGTGAGCCAGAGGTCCCGTGCCAAGGAGTGTGAACAACCCAGTGACTTCCATAGCGTGCGCTCAGAATCAGAGGCGTCCCTCTGTAATTGTTGAACCTCAGTTATCTCTGGCATGCCCTTCGTCCCTAATGCTGGTACCCGATTTAGAGCCTGATTACCCCCAGTGGGAACAATCACAGAGGCCGATACAGCTGCTGCCTTAGCAGCTGAATCAGCACGGGCATTCCCTAATTGCACAGGAGCATCCCCCTTCATGTGCGCAGCACATTTAATAATAGCCGATTGATGAGGAAGCAATAGGGAAACAGCGGCATGCCAGAGCAACTGGGAGGATCCTCCTGTTGTTTAATTTGATGGGCTAGCCCAGCCTGCCTATCACCCGATGATTTCTGATCCCTATCCTGTCGTTTCGTCCCATGATGCTTCCTATCCCAAAGTTCACATTCCAATTTTAATGTTTCCCAATCTTTTGATTTCCCGTCTACACATTCATCAATCCCTCTTTTACGGGCATTATCCCTCCAACTCATTAATAACGATTGTTCGTGGCGCCTAGTCGACTCTTTTTTCCATTTTGAAATTAAAGTTTTCCACTTGGAACCTGCATTTTTTGTCCAAATAGCTTTTTCTGCTGCAGTGCAATTATCCAAGTTCCATGTGCTGCCTAGTGGCCAAATATCATTACCCAATTTACTGTTTAATGCGGCACTTAATCGACGTAAATTACGTTCCTGAGCGGGGGACTCAGTATACATAAAAGGCAAAGGGGAATTTCCCCCTGTTTTGTCTAAACTCTGTCCCACAACATCTGTATACTGTGCCCCTGGCAAAAATGTTAATAAAATAGAATTCCTGGTACCAAAGTCAAATCACAGGGTCCCTGACCCAAACTATTCAAATCACAGGGTCCCTGACCCAAACTAAGCCTGTGTAACCCTGAACCGGATGTAAAACGAGATCAAGGGGTCCCTGACCTTAGGCTAGACACAATCGGGTCCGTGACCCTAAATACTCTATCGGGTCCCTGACCCTAAATACTCTACTCACAGTCCAATTTAGATTCGAATACCGTCACCTGTTAGTGTTCTCCGCCAGGGACGAGGGGTCGTAGCACCGATCCGAGAGAGAGAGACCAAGGTGAATCTTACCTTGTGCCGGCGTCCTTCTCTTCCCTCCAGGTCGTGGCTCGATCACTTCTTCAGTCCCCCACGGAATTCACTCAGGGTATTGGTTTCTGCTTCGCAACGCCAAATGTTCAAGTGGAAACTTTCCTGCTTCTTGACTGTGATAGAAAGACTCAACAAAATTCGTTTTGACTAAATAACTAGCCTTTATTTACGAAAGACTGCATGCAGTATTGGCTGAAAACTTGAGTTCAGAGAGCAGTTGGTACAACTTGCTAATTCCTCCTCAAGTCCGCAATTACACAAAGAATCAGTTCAGTATTTATACATAATCATCAGTTTGCGTGACCAAGAGCATATTCAGGAATTCGATTAGTAATAGAATCATAAGCAATGTCACTAATCATATCATAACTTGCTGACCTCCTAGAACTCTTTGTCTCATCATTCATACCCTTATCTTGTCCTTTGATGTAACAGAAGGTCTGTGACTCCTTCATCCCTGACCTTATCTTGTCTTATTCATACAGCCTTACGTTATGCGGAGTCAGCTTTGCTTATATTGTACCAAATAGCTAACCAATTTTCCCATCATGCTATTCCTTAGTTCATACAACTTCACATTCCCTCCTTTTGTCATATCATGACAACTAATTAAATAGGTATATCCATGACCTGATTAAAAATGCATTTGCACATGCAGCCAAGCAATCCTATCCCCAGTAGCAGTAATCACAGAAATCATTATCAGTTTGCGTGACCAGAGCATATTCAGGAATTCGATTAGTAATAGAATCATAAGCAACGTCATTAATCATGTCATAACTTGCTGACCTCCCAGAACTCTTTGTCGCATCATTCATACCCTTATCTTGTCCTTTTATGTAACAGAAGAAGGTCTGTGACTCCTTCATCCCTGACCTTATCTTGTCTTATTCATACAGCTTTAAGTTATGCAGAGTCAGCCTTGCTTATATTGTACCAAATAGCTAACCAATTTTCCCATCATGCTATTCCTTAGTTCGTACAACTTCACAAACTCATCAAAATATAGGTGGGGGAGGTTACGGGGGATTTAGAAAGTTAATGGCGGAGGGAAAGGGAATGTCTTTATAATGTGTATGAGCATTGACAGGTTCAATGGTTCTTGTATACACAGAGCTCTAGGTCCTGTCTCCTCAGAAGAAGGGGATCACTTTACAGCTCCGATCTAAGTCATCTGCTTCTTCTTTAGACATTGTTGATAATTCATTATCTTTTGGCTCTGACTTATTCTTCTTTCTGACAGTGGAGAGACAGCGTCCACAGAAATGAAACTAATTTCACCCAGGGTTTTTGCATCCAGTGCACATATGAATTTTACCTTCTAACTGAGTCACACACATTAGTGGGGTCAATGCTTGTGTGGAATGCCTTAAATAGTCAGGAACGGAGCACTCAGAGAAGTGGTGTGGTTCAGGGACATGACGGAGGGTCTAACAGTGGTCGAGGGGGGCACTGGAAGGGCTTTCAGTGCTGCTCACAGACCAGCCTTCCATCCATTGATCCTGTCTACACTTCCTGCTGCCTCGGGGAAAAGCAGTCAGCATAATCAAGGACCCTACGCACCTCGGACATTCTCTCTTCCACCTTCTTCCATTGGAAAAAAGAGACAAAAATCTGAGGTCACATACCAACTGACTCAAGAACAGCTTCTTCGCTGCTGCTGTCAGACATTTGAATGGTCCTACCTTATATTACATTAATCTTTCTCTACACCCGAGCTATGACTGTAACACCACATTCTGCAGTCTCTCTTTTTCTTATCTATGAACGGTATGCTTTGTCTGTATAGCGCGCAAGAAACAATACTTTTCACTGTATACTAATACATGTGACAATAATAAATCAAATCAAATCAAATTCTTGGATCCGGTCACTACCTGAGTGACTCCATCAATACACCTGAGGGACACTCAGGTTTGGCCACGTACTGGACAGTGTAACTGGGAGGCTCTATGGCTTATAAACCCCATGCGGTGTGTATTCAGGATCCCTCGGCAGGGGCATTGACACGTTCTTCATTGCTGTAAGACCAAGGGAAGTGGGGGGGAAGTATTTGCAATTCAGAAACTGTCACCCCTTCCACTTCTGGTGAGAAATCCAACACTGGAGAGGCAGCAATTTCAGCCTCATTCATTCTGAGGCTATAGTGTGAAAACATTGTGATGTCACTGAACAGAGTTCATTCGCAGTTGTAACTGGTCCTTGCAATGATCGCCAGGTAGATAGGGGCCTTGTAAATTTGGAATAGGAAATTTATGAAAGTGTCCCGGTCTGATTCTCTATGGTATTAGCTCATCACTCGTTGAGACGTAAGTCATAAATATGGGAAATACATACAGCACATGTACAGTGACCTTCGGAAAAATAATGAGGTGTCAAATACACCAACATCAGGGCAAGGAAGCAAGTTCTTTTTCCTTCTTTCTCCTTCGAGGCTGCGTGTCTTTCTTCATCTTCATTTCTGGGCAGCTTTATGCAAGATGTCACATCAATAATATAAAACACTCGAGCTGCATCTGCTTTCACTGAAACTAATGACTCCCAATAAATCGTCTACTCTGACTGCATGCCGAATGCCATCATCTCATTACACTTTCAGCATCTGTGCTGAGCCCTCAAAAATACACACACACACGCACTCACGCAAACACACTCATAAACACACAGACTCACACACACAGACACACACACACACACACACAGACACACAGACACATACACACACTCACTCTTAAACACAAACGCACACACACAGACTCACACAGACACACACACACACAGACACACATACACACAGACTCACACACACAGACACACACACACACACACACACACAGACACACACACATACACACACTCACTCTTAAACACAAACGCACACACACAGACTCACACAGACACACACACACACACAGACACACATACACACAGACTCACACACACACACAGACTCACAGACACACGGACACACACACACAGACTCACACACACACAGACTCACACACGCAGACTCACACAGACACATACACACACTCACACTTAAACACAGCGCACACACACAGACACACACACGCAGACTCACACAGACACGCACACACAGACACATACACACACACACACACACAGACTCACACACACACAGACTCACACACACAGACACAGACACACACTCACACTTAAACACAGACTGACACACATAGACTCTCTCTCACACACACGGGGGAATTTCCCCATCCCGCCCAGCACGGGAATTGTAGCTGGCGGGGGGGGCGGACCATGCAAAGGTCCGTTGATCTCGGGCGGGATTTTCTGGTTTTGGGGCGAGCATGGCTGGAAAATCCTGCCCACAGACTGGCACACACAGACACAGACACAGACACAGACTCACACACATACACAGACTCACATGCATACACAGACTCACACACAGACACAGACACAGACACAGACTCACACACATACACAGACTCACACACAGACACAGACACAGACTCACACACATACACAGACTCACACGCATACACAGACACACACACATACACAGACTCTCACACATACACAGACTCACACACATACACAGACTCGCACACGTACATAGACTTGGACACATACACACATACACAGACTCACACACATACACAGACACACACTCATACACAGACACACACACATACACAGACTCACACACATACACAGACTCACACACATACACAGACTCGCAAACATACACAGACTCACTCTCATACACACACACACATACAGACTCACACACAAACAGACTCACACACATATACATGCACACACATACACAGACTCATACACATACACAGACTCGCACACATACACAGACTCACTCTCATACACACACACACATACAGACTCACACACAAACAGACTCACACACATATACATGCACACACATACACAGACTCATACACATACACAGACTCGCACACATACACAGACTTGCACACATACACAGTCAAACACACCTACACATACACACACATACACAGACTCTCACACATACACAGACTCACACACATACACAGACTCACACACATACACAGACTCACTCGCATACACACACACACATACAGACTCACACACAAACAGACTCACACACATACACATGCACACACATACATAGACTCACACACATACACAGACTCGCACACATACACAGACTCGCACACATACACAGTCAAACACACCTACACAGACACACACACATACACAGACTCTCACACATACACAGACTCGCACACATACACAGACTTGCACACATACACAGTTAAACACACCTACACAGACACACACACATACACAGACTCTCACACATACACAGACTCGCACACATACACAGACTCGCACACATACACAGACTCACACACATACACACACACGCATACAGACTCACACACAAATAGACTCACACATACACAGACTCACACGCATACACACTCACACACATACACAGACTTGCACACATACACAGACTCACACATACACAGACTCGCACACATACACAGACTTGGACACATACACAGACTCACACACATACACAGACACACACTCATACACAGACACACACACATACACAGACTCACACACATACACAGACACACACACATACACAGACTCACACACATACACAGACTCGCACACATACACAGACTCACACACATACACAGACTCACACATACACAGACTCACTCGCATACACACACACACATACAGACTCACACACAAACAGACTCACACACATACACATGCACACACATACACAGACTCACACACATACACACTCACACACATACACAGACTCGCACACATACACAGACTCACACACATGCACACACACACTCATACACAGACACACACACACAGACACACACACACAGACACACACACACAGACTCATACACATACACAGACACACAAATACACAGATTCGCACACATAGGGAGGGAGTGCAGAGAAGGTTCACCAGGTTGATACCAGAGATGAGGGGTGTTGATTATGAGGAGAGACTGAGCAGATTGGGTTTGTATTCGTTGGAATTTAGAAGGCTGAGGGGGGATCTTATAGAGACCTATAAGATAATGAAGGGGCTGGATAAGGTAGAGATGGAGAGATTCTTTCCACTTAGAAAGGAAGCTAGAACTAGAGGGCACAGCCTCAAAATAAAGGGGGGTCAGTTTAGGACAGAGTTGAGGAGGAACTTCTTCTCGCAGAGGGTGGTGAATCTCTGGAATTCTCTGCCCACTGAGGTGGTGGAGGCTACCTCGTTGAATATGTTTAAATCACGGATAGATGGATTCCTGATCGGTAAGGGAATTAAGGGTTATGGGGATCAGGCGGGTAAGTGGAACTGATTCACTTCAGATCAGCCATGATCTTATTGAATGGCGGGGCAGGCTCGAGGGGCTAGATGGCCTACTCCTGCTCCTATTTCTTATGTTCTTATGTACACACACACACACACATACACAGACACACACATACACAGACACACACATACACACACATACACACACACATACACAGACACACACCCATACACATACTCAGACATAATCTGATACATTGGGCCTTACTTTACCATTTTGATTCTAAGTGCTGGGCAGACTTGAAACTGGGAGTGTTTCAGATCTGACTTTTAGACCCATTCTCAGGCGCCCCCATACGCACTCTGCCTGAAAAAATATCAGCGATTCTGAATCGCACTGCAGAAGGCTGTGGGTGGGGCTTAACGTGCCCGAAACTCTGCAGCTCCGATTGGCGCCTCCATCTGTGCATGCACAGGAAAAAAATGATAGAATGTTGCTCCCCTGCCACACCACTCCCGGGCCGGAGAATGCCCCCCCCCCCCCCCCCCCCGCCAGCCCCTCCACAGACATTGTCCCACCCCCACAACATTATTGATCCCCTTATCCCTCCCCCCACACCCCCGCCACCCAGACCGATCATGGCCCCCTTCCCCCCACCGATCTCAGGCAGAGTGGCAGCAGACCGCCCTTCCCCCCCCCTCACCCCACCGATCAGAGGCAGAGAGCCATTGGATGCTCAGCACTTACCTCCTCACTAACTGGAGTGCCTGAATCGGACATTTTGTACAGCATGCCTGTTTCTCACCGATTCTGGATGGGCGAACACGGTGGTAAAGGGGGAAGTGCCGGTAAGGTTGGGCGTGCAGCCCATTAAGTCAATTTAAATGCATGCAAATGTATTTAAATAGCCGCCGTGTCCGTTTCGGGTGCGGTCCCGATCGCAGCCATTTTCGGGCCTTGGTAAAGGGGGAAATGGGCGCTGATCGCGCTACTCACCTCACACCCAACTTTACCAAGATTTTGATCCCGAAAACAGGTGCAACTTGATGGTAAAATCGGACCCATAGGGCCCAATTTTACCATTTTCATTCTAAGTGCCGAATCTGGACGTAGTACAGATCCGAATTAGAAATCCGCTTTCAGGCGCCCCCATACGCTCTCAGCCATCTCCAGTCCGATTCGCACTGTGGTGGGGGCTTAGCGCTGCCGGTACGGTCGGAGCTCTGAACTGCGCATGCGCAGTTAGAAAAAAAATTGAAAAAGCGCGCCCGTGTCAGATCGCTCTTGAGCCGCAGAAAGCAGAGAAAGCAGCCCGGGAGTGACAAGCGGGAGTGAGGATGTATCTCGGGGCGGGGGGGTGGGCGCAGATGGATCTCTGGTGGGGGGGGGGCAGATGGATCTCTGGTGGGGGTGCGGGGGGTGCAGGGAGGTCCGCTGCCACTCTGCGGGCGATCGGTGGGGAGGAGGGGTGGAAGGGGTGGCAATCAGTCTGGGTAGCGGGGGGTAGCGGGCGGTGGTGGATAAAGGGGACAGTGATGTGTGTGTGTCCTCCTTATTCACTCCCCCCACTACCCAGTCCGATCACCACCCCTGCCCCCCCCCCCACCGATCGCCCACAGAGTGGCAGCGGACCCCCCTGCCCCCCACCAAAGATCCATCTGCCCCCCCACCAGAGATCCATCTGCCCCCGCACCAGAGATCCATCTGCCCCCCCACCAGAGATCCATCTGCCCCCCCCACCAGAGATCCATCTGCCCCCCCACCAGAGATCCATCTGCCCCCCCCTCCCCGAGATACATCTTACCCGCCTCCCTCCCCCCCCCTCCAGATGATGATCTGGCCTCATTTTCCCCCCACCCCCCCCGACAACGAACTTGCCTCACACCCCCCCCCCCCCCCCCACCCAGAGAATGGTCTGGCCTCACTCCCCTTCCCCTCCAGAGGAACATCTGACCTGCCTCCTCCTCCTCCTCCCCCCCACCACCAGACAACAATCAGCCCTCCCCCCCCACCAGTCAACGATTGGCCCTCTCCCCCCCCTCCTGCCAGAGATACATCTGACCCGCCTCCTCCTCCTCCCCCCTCCAACCAGAGAATGATCTGACCCGCCTCCTCCTCCTCCCCCCTCCAACCAGAGAATGATCTGACCTCACTCCCCTCCTCCCCCCCACCACTGATCTGAGTCAGAGAGCCGTTGGAAACACTGAACACGCTCTTCAGAGGCTGGAGCGCCCGACTCAGACTTTTATTTAGCAGGTCCCTAAAAGCGTGGTTCCGGATCGGTAAACGCAGTGGTAAAGGGGGAAATGCTGATAGAGTTGGGTGGGCAGTTCATTAATTCAATTTAAATGCCAGCAAATGCATTTAAATTGTCGTTGCGCCCGATTTGGGCGCGGAACGGATCCCTGCCATTCGCGGGTCTCAGTAAAGTGGTGATCTGCGTGGACATGGGTGCAGATCGCGATAAAGGCCTCACACCCGACTTTACCACGATTTCGAGCCCGAAAATGGGTGCAAATTGTTGGTAAAATCGGGCCCATTGTTTCATCAGCTCACGCACTGAGTGTCGCAGACACTCATGTACCAGTCTGATACTCCCTGCACACACACACACACACAGATACCTACACTCATACACAATCTCACATACACACAGACACTCATGTACCAGTCTGATACTCCCTGCACACACACACACACACAGATACCTACACTCATACACAATCTCACATACACAGATGCACATATACACAAACACATGCCCACAGGTGCTGCAGTGCAAACAGATACACAGGCACAGAAGTTGGTGTGATGTTAAACCCTAATTAGACACAATAATCACTCCAACCAGACAAGTAATGGTCACTGACATTTTCAGACATCATCCCCAGATTCACTCCAAAATGCCAGTAAGCTTTAGTCACTATAAAACTATGAAAGCTATATTATACTTTTTCTAGTAAAGATCATGATATTAAATTATTAATACATCAATCAATTTGATTGCAAGCATATTGACTTTGTCTATCAGCCAGTACTTCATTCTTACACAGAAATTCTGGCTTAATGTAGCTAAATATTTTAAAGGAATCAGGTATAACATTATTTCCCTCAACAACTAAGGCAAACTCTTCCACTACAGCAGCGCCAGTTTAAAACTAGTTCTTGCTGAGGACTAACCCTGGCCTGGGATCTCAATTAACATAGAAACTAGAAGCAGGAGTAGGCCATTCAGCCCTCGAGCCTGCTCCACTATTCATTCTGATCATGGCTGATTCCAAAGATGGCTGAGTCCAAAGATGTGCGGGTTAGGTTGATTGGCCATGCTAAAATTGCCCCTTAGTGTCCTGGGATGTGTAGGTTAGAGGGATTAGTGGGCAGATATGGGGGTAGGGCCTGGATGGGATTGTGGTCGGTGCAGACTCGATGGGCTGAATGGCCTGTTTCTGTACTGTAGGGTTTCTATGATTCTATGATTCAATATCCTGATCTCCCCTTGCCCCCATATCTCTCGATCCCTTTAGCCCCAAGAGCTATATCTAATTTCTTCATGAAATCACACAATGTTTTGGCCTCAACTACTTTCTGTGGTAATGAATTCCACACATTCACCACCCTCTGAGTGAAGAAATTTCTCCTCACCTCAGTTCTAAAAGGTTTACCCCTTATCCTCAAACTATGACCCCTCGTTCTGGACTCCCCCACCATGGGGAACATTCTTTCTGAGTATACTCAGTCTAACCCTGTTACAATTTTATAAATTTTTATGAGATCCCCCCTCACTCTTCTAAACTCCAGTGAATATAAGAACAAAGAACAACAAACAAAGAAAATTACAGCACAGGAACAGGCCCTTCGGCCTTCCAAGCCTGCACCGACCATGCTGCCTGACTGAACTAAAACCCCCTACTCTTCTGGGGACCATATCCCTCTATTCCCATCCTATTCATGTTATTATAGAAATTATAGAAACCCTACAGTACAGAAAGAGGCCATTTGGCCCATCAAGTCTGCACCGACCACAATCCCACCCAGGCCCTACCTCCATTTCCCTACATATTTTACTCACTAATCCCTCTAACCTACGCATCTCAGGACACTAAGGGGCAATTTTAGCATGGCCAATCAAACCTAACCCGCACATCTTTGGACTGTGGGAGGAAACCGGAGCACCCGGAGGAAACCCACGCAGACACGAGGAGAATGTGCAAACTCCACACAGTAAGAAGTTTAACAACACCAGGTTAAAGTACAACAGGTTTATTTGGTAGCAAAAGCCTTTTGCTACCAAATAAACCTGTTGGACTTTAACCTGGTGTTTTTAAACTTCTTACTGTGTTTACACCCGTCCAACGCCGGCATCTCCACATCAAAACTCCACACAGACAGTGACCCAAGCCGGGAATCGAACCCACGTCCCTGGAGCTGTGAAGCAGCAGTGCTAACCACTGTGCTACCGTGCCGTATGTATTTGTCCAGATGCCCCTTAAAAGTCACTATTGTATCCGCTTCCACTACCTCCCCCGACAGCGAACTCCGGGCACCCACCACCCTCTGTGTAAAAAACTTGCCTCGTACATCTCCTTTAAACCTTGCCCCTCGCACCTTAAACTAATGTCCCCTCGTAATTGGCTCTTCCACCCTGGGAAAAGGCTTCTGACTGTCCACTGTGTCCATGCCCCTCATAATCTTGTAGACTTCTATCTGGTCGCCCCTCCTAATCCTAACAGACTTAATCTGTCCTCATATGACCGACCTGCCATCCCAGGGATCAGTCTGGTAAACCTTCGCTGCACTCCCTCTATAGCAATCCTTCCTCAGATAAGGGCACTAAAACTAGACACAATACACCAGGTGTGGCCTCACCAATGCCCAATTATACTGCAGGCTGCCATTTACCGGCAAAAATAAATTTGGCTTCAATTTTAAAGATTGCACTGTTTTTGTTCAAAGTTATGCAAATGAGATTTGCAAAGTTTCCTGGAGGACTGTCTAAGAACAGTTAGAGTTTCCAAAGGCATTAAGCTGCACTCATTGCTCTTCAGATTGTCACATTCCCTTTGTCTGAATGGAATACTGCTCACTGGACAATCCGCATCAATGCATCAGCACAAACTGTCCCATCGACAGAATTGACCCGTCGTTAACATACAAACAGACAAACTTATGAAATAAGAGCAGGAGGAGGCCATTCAGCCCCTTGAACCTGCTCCCCCATTCAATAAGATCATGGCTGATCTGTTTGTGTTTCAAGTTCTACATTTCCATCCACCCCCCAATAACCTTTGATTCTCTTGCCTGACAAACACTCTGAAAGAAAATAACTTCTTCTCATCTCTGTCCTAAAAGGATGACTCCTAATCACCCCTTAGTTCTGGCCTCACCACAAGAGGAAATATCCTTTCCACATCCAACTTGTCAAGATCATTCAGGATCTTCTATAGTTCCATCAGGTCACCCCTCCCTCACTCTTGTAAAATGCTGTGAAAACAAGCCATAGAATCCCGACAGTGCAGAATGAGACCATTCAGCCTATCGAATCTGCACGACTCTCCAAAAGCATCTTACCTATCGTTGTAACCCCACACGTTTACCCCACTAATCCCCATAACCTGCATGTCTTTGGACACAAAGGGGCAATTAACATGGCCAATCGACCTAACTTGCACATCTTTAGACTAAGCAGAAAACTGGAGCACCCAGAGAAAACCCACACAGACACGGGGAGAACGTGCAGACTCCGCACAGACAGTGATCCAAGCCAGGAATTGAACCCGGGTCTCTGGAGCTGTAAGGCAGCAGTGCTAACCGCTGTGCCACTGCACCACGCAGCCTGTCCAACATTTCTTCATAAGACAACCCATTCATTCCAGGTTCCAGTAAACCTCCCCTGAACCATTGTCAAAGTATTTACATTCTTAACCTTTATAGCTTCTTCATAAAAAGGGACTGATTTTCATTTGCAAATACATTTAAAAAATTCAAGCAGCATTATCTTCTGAAGGAATGTAACTCCACACTTGCTAAATTATTTTTTCAGGGTCAGAGATGTTGTTTAGAAGTAATGATCCATGATGACACCGTTAAATGTTCACTTACCCTAAATACACGAGCCCTGACATTACTTGCTGCCTTTTAATCATAGAAATCATAGAAACCCTACAGTGCAGAAAGAGGCCATTTGGCCCATCGAGTCTGCACCGACCACAATCCCACCCAGGCCCTACCCCCATATCCCTATGTATTTACCCGCTAACCCCTCTAACCTACGCATCTCAGGACACTAAGGGGCAATTTTAGCACGGCCAATCAACCAAACCCGCACATGTTTGGACTGTGGGAGGAAACCGGAGCACCCGGAGGAAACCCACGCAGACCCGGGGAGAATGTGCAAACTCCACACAGACAGTGACCCAAGCCGGGAATCGAACCAAGGTTTGATTTGATTTAATTGATTATTGCCACGTGCACTGGGATACAGTGAAAAATATTGTTTCTTGTGCGCTTTACAGACAAAGCATTCCATTCATAGAGTACATCTGGGAGAAGGAAAAAAATGTAGTGTTACAGTCATAGCTAGGGTGTAGAGAAAGATCAGCTTAATATTTGATAGGACCATTCAGAAGTCTGATGGCAGCAGGAAGAAGCTGTTCTTGAGTCGGTTGGTATGTTTTTAGACTTTTGCATCTTTTTCCTGATGTAAGAAGGTGGAAGAGAGAATGTCTGGGTGCATGGGGTCCTTGATTATGCTGGCAGCGGGAAGTGTAGGAATAGCGTGTAAACACATCATTGAGTGCTGATAGCCTCATCATTATTCTCAATGCTAAACCTGGGTCAATATCATAGAATCATAGAATCCCTACAGTGCAGAAGGAGGCCATTCGGCCCATCAAGTCTGTACCAACCACAATCCCACCCAGGCTCTATTCCCACAACTCCAAGCATTTACCCTGCTAATCCCGCTGACACTAGGGTCAATTTAGCATGGCCAATCAACCTAACCCTCACATCTTTGGACTGTGGGAGGAAACCGGAGCACCTGGAGGAAACCCCGCAGTCACGGGGAGAATTGTGATAAACTGTACGGATGAACCTGAAGATTTTTTTCTGTCCACCAATGTCTTAAACTGCAATCCTCACTCGCTGATCACATTCCTATTCCAGTTCTACTACTGGTTTTAATCATTTGTCTAGGTTCGGTGAATTTATAGAACTGATTCTGAGACTTTTTTTCAGCTCTCCTTTTGACTTTTTATTCTAGTTTTGGTTAACTTCAGTTAGTAATTAACCAACTCAGGAAAAGGACACCACAATTACTCAAACAATGATACATTGTAAGTGGCATTATTATTCACTGTAAATTCAACATCTGGATGTTATTGTCAGGACTGAAGAAGAGATCAAACTTTTCCTCTTCTTTGCCAGTGTCGCGAATGTTATTACAATTCATGCCTGTATTATTTTCCAATTATAGCACACAACAAGAAAATGCACCCATTTAAAGATATTTTGGTACATTTTAATAAAGGGCTTGAAACAAAGTTGATGATCTAGTTATTTGATATTCAGTTGAATATATTTTTAGACACTCTGTGTGTTTAATGCAGTGCTCTGAGTTGCTTCATTCGGTTGAGCCGCTGGTCTCCGGTTTTACTTTCCTCTTTCGTTTCTTCCGTCTCCTCGAATGCCGGGACTTGTGACTTCCAGTCCTGGCCAAGTCTTGTTCCCGCCACTTTGACCCTTTTCTTTTCCCCTCAGACGCTTTCTTCTTTCGTCTCTTATTGCAATAGCTGTACAGAAGCACAAAGAATTATATAACTGTTACATACACAGAGAGAGGGAGAAAGAGTTAAAGGTTTACAGCTGGAAGTTTAAAAAGGCTTGAAATAATCTTGCTTAATGTCAAACGTGATGTTCACTCTTTTCATTATTTATTTATTAGTGTCACAAATAGACTTGCATTAACACTGCAATGAAGTTACTGTGAAAATCCCCTAGTCGCCACACTCCAGCGCCTGTTCGGGTACACTGAGGGAAAATTTAGCATGGCCAATGCACCCTAACCAGCACATCTTTCAGACTGTGGGAGGAAACCTGAGCATCCGGAGGAAACCCATGCAGACACGGGGAGAATGTGCAAACTCCACACAGACAGTGGCCCAAGCCAGGAATCGAACGCGGGTCCCTGGTGCTGTGAGACAGCAGTGCTAACCACTGTGCCACCATGCATATATCTAATGCATATATATATATACACACACACACAGAGATGGAGGAAGTTAAAGATTTACAGCTGGAAGTTTAAAAAGACTTGAAATAATCTTGCTTAACGTCAAATGTGATGTTCAGTCTTCTGCCTTTACTCAAAATATTACAACGTTTTTAATTGTGTCATAGCTTTGTTATCATTCTACTTGTTCATAGGATGTGTGTAGCTAGGCCACCATTTATTGCCCGTCCCTAATTACCCTTGAGAAGGTATTTGGGAGCCATGTTCTTGAATCACAGCAGCCCATGTGGTATAGGTACACCTACAGTGCTGTTAGGGAGGGAATTCTAGGATCTTGACCCTGCGACAGTGAAGGAACGGCAATACATTTGTGAGTGACTCAGAGGGGAACTTGCAGGTGATGGTCTTCCCATGTACTTGCCACCCTTGTCCCTCTCAGTGGTAGAGGCTGTGGGTTTGGAAAGTCCTGTCAAAGGAGGTTTGGCAGGTTGCTGTTGTGCATCAAGTAGATGTCGATACTACTGCCAATCTGTCAATGGTTGAGAGAGTGAATGTTTAAGATGGTGGATGGATTGCTATTCAAGTGGACTGCCTTGTCCTGGATGGTGTTGGAGCTTCACTCATCCAGGCAAGCGCCTGTGCTTTGTAGATGGTGGACAGACTTTGAGGAGTCAAAGCTGAGTTCCTCACCATAGAAATCCCAGTCTCTTACAGCTACAGTATTTACATGGCCGACATAAGTTTCTGTCCAGGATGTTAATGGTGGGGATTTCAGAGATGAATTTCACGGGGAGATGGTTAAATCCTCTCTTATTGGAGATAGGCATTGCTTGGCACTTGTGTGGCATGACTATTACTTGTTACTTGTCAACTCAGGCCTGGATATTGTCCAGGTCTTGCTGCATTTGCACACAGAGTGCTTCAGTATCTGAGGAGTTGCAAATGGCGCTGAAAATTGTGCAATTATCAGTGAACATCCTCACTTCTGACTTTATGACGGAGGGCAGGTCATTGATGAAGCAGCTGAAGATGGTTGGGCCAAGGACACTACCCTGAGGAGCTCCATCAATGATGCCCTGGGACTGAGATGACTGACATCCAACAATCACAACCATCATCCTTTGTGCTAAGTATAACTCCAACCAATGATGAATTCTGCCCCCCCCCCGATTCCCATTGACTCCAGTTTTGCTCAAGATCTTTGATGCCACACACAGTACGATGCTGCCTTGATGTCAAGGGCAGACACTCTCTTCGCACCTCTGGAGTTATTTTGCCCATGAGTGAAGGTTGTATTGAGGTCATTGATCCTGGTGGAACCCAAACTTCATGTCAGTGAGCAAGTTATTGCTGAGAAGTTGCTGTCTGATAGCGCTCTCGACCACACCTTCCGTCACTTTACTGATGATTGAGAAAAGAAGTGAAAGGGCAGTAATTGACCAGGTTAGATTTATTCTCCATTTTATAGATGGGACATACCTGGGCAATTTTTCACAATGTTAGATCGAGGCCCGTGCTGTGGCTGTACTGGAACTGCTCGGCTTGAGGTGAGGGCCGGTCTTCAGTACTACTGTCAATATGTTGTCGGGACACATAGTCTTTGTCATATCAAGTGTCTTCAGTCATTTCATAATATCACTGGGCCTCTGTGATGCTGGAGACCTCAGGAGGAGGCCGAGATAGATCATCCACTTCTAGCTGAAGATTATTGTAGATGTATCTTTTGACTGGTGTGCTGGGCTCCTCCATCATTGAGGATGGGGATAATTGTGGAGTCTCTTCCTCCAGAGAGTTGTTTATTTGTCCATCACAATACCCAAATGGATGCAGTAGAACAGCCGATCTCTGATCCAGTCCTTCAGTGAGCTCTGTCTATCACATGCTGCTCCCGCTGTTTGGAATGCAAGTTGTCCTATGTTGCGGCTTCACCAGGTTGACAGCTCATTTTTTTAGGTGTCCCTCATGCTACACCTGGTATACCATCCTGCACTCTTTGGTGAACTAAGGATGATCCCTTGGCTTGATGGTAACGGTAGACTGAGAGATATGCTGGGCCATGAGGTCACATATTGCGGTTGAATACATGGATGCCCAGTTTTGAATTGCTAGATCTCTTCTGAATCTATCCCAAATTATCTCTCTGGTAGTGCCACACAACACGATGGATGGCATCCTCAGTGTGAAGGTTGGACATTATCTCCATAAGGATTGTGAGGTGGTCACTTCTACCAATGCTAACATAGGCAGATGCATCTGAAAGAGGTAGATGAGTGAGAGCGAGGTAAAGCAGGTTTTACCTTCTTGTTGGTTCCTAACCACCAGCCAAATATCTAATCTAACAGCTATGTCCTTAGACACTCCTCTAGCTCACTCATAAGTCGTAGTATTGAGCCACTTGTGTGATGGACACTCTAGTCCCCACCCAGAGTATATTCTATGCCCTTACCACTCTCAGTTCCTCTTCCGATTGGAGGAGGATTGAGAGAGAGTAGCAGATGGTGATCAGCAGGGGGTTTCCTTGCTCATGTTTGACCTGATGCCATGAGGCTTCATGGAATCTGACTTTAATGGGGGGGACTCATAGGCCCAATGCCATCTGACTGTACACCATCGTGCCAACACCTCTGCTGAGTATGCCTTGTGGTAGGACAGGACATACCCAGGGTTGATGACAAAGGAGCCTGGGACATTGCTGTAAAGTATGATTGATGGACGTGACTATGTCAGGCTGTGGCTACAAATCCAGTAAACTACCTTTGTCCAAATAATTGTAGAGCATGCCATCACACTCCTGACTTGTGCCTTGTAGATGGAAGAGGAGCCCCGAGGACTCTTAATTGTTTTTTGACTCATTTTTCATCGCTTTATTCATTGTATCATACTATAGCAGGAGAGGAGAAGGATAAGTAATCTCGTCACACTACGCGATTACAAAAACAGAAAATGCTGGATAAACTCAGCAGGTCAGGCAGCATCTGTGGAGAGAGAAATAGTGTTAACGTTTCAGATCTAAATGACCTTTCTACGATGATCCTGATTATTTGGCATGTTTGGATATTATGTATTCTGGGAGGTTTTAGTTTCTTTTGTTTATGAATTTTGTCTTGAGACACGAGGAACACCTGATAAGTTGTCCAATGTTAAGAACAATAATATTCTATCACATCCTGTGAGACAGGTGCAGCTCCACAGCAAAGTCTCCTTTCTTGAAGGACTTTAAAAGCTGGCCTCAAGGTCTAGCTCCATCTAAGTCCAAGAAATGCCTTGGTTTTAAAATTCTCAGGTTTATCTTTCACATTCTTATGTGACCATTCAGCCCATCGTGCCTCTGCCAGCTATTTGAAGGAGCTTTTCAATTACTTCCCACCCGCTCCCCCCCCCCACCAATCCACCCCCACCGCCCTTTCCCCTCTGCCCTGCAATTTTTTTTCCCTTTTTCAAGTATTTAGCCAATTCCTTTCTGAAAGTTACTATTGGATCTGTCTCCACCGCCCTTTCAGGCAGCGCCTTCCAGATCACAACAGCTCGCTGTGTCAAGTTACAATTGCCTTGTAATTTTCATATCATCACATTGAATCAAGAACTCCATGACTAACAAAAAGTTACATTGGAGGAGAGATGTGAAAGAGACAAGGGAAATAGGCCAATCTACACGGGTCTGGTTTGAATAAACCAAATTTCTTTAAATTCTTTAACTTATTAAGAAAACAAACAAGATTTCACCGGTAGACTCTGCCGCTCTAGCCAGGGGAAAACATTTCAATATGTGAACTAGCAAAGCCAACTCTGCACAACTTCATGACTAGCTTGTTTCTTTCAGTCCCAGATAGAGAGACTGCTCCTGCACCAGATGTATGTGAAATGAAATTGCACTCATTGGAACAGTCTGTACGTAAATGAAATGTCATCCATTTTTATAAACTGAGTGGAAATTCCTTTTTCAATTCTCATTTAATATGCACTAAAAGCAACACAAATAGAAGCAACCTTTCCCCTTCTAATAAAGGAAACAACAAGAACATACATTTATATCATGGCTTTAACATAATAACATACACTGAACTACAAACAGATAAAGGGGAGTGAGGGAGAGAGAGAGAGAGAGAGACATATGGAAGGAATTCCAGAGCTTAGGGTCGAGGCTACTAACGACATGGCGACCAGTGGAAATCAGGACTGCTGAAGAGGCCGGAATTGCAGGATTACAGAGATCCTGGAGTCACCTTTACACTTTCCCAAACTCTTGTCGGGGTCCACTGTATCCACCAAGCGGTCAGGAACCTCACAGGTGGAGATTCACTTACCTCAAGCAAGGAGATGATTTGCCTCAGTCAAGAAGTCATAGAATACATAGAATCCCTACAGTGCAGAAGGAGGCCATTCAGCCCATCAGGCCTTCACTGACAACAATCCTACTCAGGCTCTATCCCCGTAACATTATTTATTTACTCTGCTAATCCCCCTGACACTAAGGGCAGGATTTTACCACCTCACTCATCCCGAAACTGTCAAATCCCACCTGAGGTCAACAGGTCTTGTCATTGTCCGCCCCTTGCCAGTTCCAATTCCCGTGGCAGGCGGGGTGGTAAAATTCCAGCTTAAGGGACAATTTAGCATGGCCAAACCACCTAACCCGCATGTCTTCAGACTGTGGGAGGAAACGGAGCACCCGGAGGAAACCCATGCAAACATGGAAAGAAAGTACAAACTCCACACAGACAGTGACCCAAGGCTGAGATTGAACCCGAGTCCCTGGTACTGTGAGGCAGCAGTGCTAACCACTGTGCCACCCAAAATAACATGAGCTTCTGTTAGGTCAAACAGGAATCCTCCTGCGTCCTGGCAGATCAGTGGGGTTTTGCTCCATATTCATTTCCCCTAGTGGAAATCGTCGGGGTTTAATTGCTTCAGTGCTTTTCCCTTCCATCAGTGAATAAGTGGTGTTTTCAGCCAGCACTCAATTAATCACTGCCACAAACCTACGCAAAACTAGATCTTAATGAAGAAACCAAAGGGAAGACTTCTCGGACACCCTTTGTGATCACTGCACAGTAATGAAAGTCTGTGGCCATCATTATTTTATGAAAAGCCTCAATTTTGTTAACGAGGCTTGAAGCTTGTTGAATATTAACAGAAGAATGATTTCAATAATAGATAAACTCATTGTGCCACTCAAATCTCTTGTAGTGATGCAGGGAGGAAAAAGGGCAAAATATTAAATTTGATAGTAGTTGACTGCTGTTATTCTTAAATGCTCGGGGGATGAAATTAGCCGAAAGCAATAACTCAAACTCGGAAATAGTGAATGAGCAACCTCTAGATTAAAAAAATAAAAAACCTGTGAATTTTTGTTACTATTCTCGATAACATTTTCACTAAATCTCATTAATTTCCAGTGTTTTTCTCAACCACAGAGAATAATTGATCATTTAAAACTTAACTTGAAGGTCTGAATGAAGTGCCTTAATCCAATACTTACTACAGACATCCAAAAGCAGTGAGGAACAGAATGACGGCAATAAAAATTGGAAGCAAAATGATTGCTACGGTTTTAGCTGTCAGTTGGTTTTGTGGTTGAGTTGCAGTATTTACTGGGTTTAATATTCCTCTGTGTCCAATTTCTGAAAGATAATTCATCCTAATTAATTCTGCTGCTTTAATTTGAATGAATTGTACTGCATTCAAATATGGCACAATTCACTTAACAGAATGACTTATACTGGAGTATTGTCTAAGAGCTATTGGTAGAAAGAGGAAGACTAAAGCAGGGACAATCAATAGGTGGGGGATCCTCTTGAGTCTTTGGAAAAGGGGCGGTCAAATGATAAGATCGTGATTCTTTGTCCCGTTTTTGTGTCCACCTATTAGATTGGAAAGAATTTTCATTTATATAGCACCTTTCATGACAATATTGTGTGCATTTTTGGTCTCCTTTTGTGAGGAAGGATGTTCTTGCTCTCGAGGGAGTGCAGTGAAGGTTTACCAGGCTGATTCCGGGGATGGCGGGACTGATGTATGAGGAGAGATTGACTAGGTTAGGATTGTTTTTGCTGGAGTTCAGATGAATGAGGGGGGATCACATAGAGATCTATAAAATTCTCACAGGACTAGACAGGGTAGATACAGGGAGGATGTTCCTGATGGTGGGGATGTCCAGAACCAGGGGTCACAGTCTGAGGATACAGGGTAGTACATTTAGGATGGAGGTGAGGAGATATTTCTTCACCCAAAGAGTGGTGAGCCTGTGGAATTCATTACCACAGGAAGTAGTTGATGCCAAAACATTGAATGTATTCAAGAAGCGGCTGGATACAGCACTTGGGGTGAATGGGATCAACGGTTATGGAGAGAAAGCAGGATTAGGCTATTGAGTTGGGGGATCAGCCATGATCGTGATGAATGGCGGAGCAGGCTCGAAGGGCCGAATGGCCTCCTCCTGCTCCTATAGAAATCATAGAAATCATAGAAACCTTACAGTGCAGAAACAGGCCATTCGGCCCATCAAGTCTGCACCGACCACAATCCCACCCAGGCCCTACCCCCATATCCCTACACATTTACCTGCTAATCCCTCTAACCTACACATCTCAGGACTCTAAGGGGCAATTTTAGCATGGCCAATCAACCTAACCCGCACAACTTTGGACTGTGGGAGGAAACCGGAGCATCCGGAGGAGACCCATGCAGACACGAGGAGAATGTGCAAACTCCACACAGACAGTGACCCAAGCCGGGAATCGAACCCAGGTCCCTGGAGCTGTGAAGCAGCAGTGCTAACCACTGTGCTACTATCTTCTATGTTTCTATGTTTAGGTCTTCCCAAAGCAGTTTACAGCCAACTAAATACTTTCAGAAGTGTAGTCAATGTTCTCATAAGAAATGCAACAGCCAATTTTTACACATCAACTTCCACAAACAGCGACGTTGATAACCTGTTTTCCAATGTTAGTTAAGAGATAAATACTGGCCAAGTCACTGGAGAGAATCCCCCACTATTCTTGCAATAAATGGCTGTTGGATCTTTTAAGTCTACCTGAGAAATATTGAAGATGGGCTGTTCTACACTGGTAGGGCCACTGAAAGCAAGAGGTCTCCAGGAGTATATCCAATTATAACTCTACTTCAAAAACAGTCTTGCATAATTCTCCTCCAGAGCTCAAAAGATCAATCTCGTGCTCTTCTGCACAAGCAAACATTCCATTTGGGCCTTTGTGATGGGAGCGAAGAATGTACCATAACATCAGCCCCTTGCATGGAGTCTTTGGCAAGAGTTTCCCGGTTCTGCCACTGAGGGTTCCGGATGCAGCAAGTCATACAAACTGACTTTAGCAGGGCAGGAAGATCTTGCAGACAGGAGGAGCTGGAAAATTCAGGCCTTTGTTGTAGTAAAATGTCCTTAACAGAAATGTTACCAAACAAAATCTGACCCTTAGTTACATGTGGAGGTGTTAAGGCTGGTGACCTAAAGTTGAGTCACAGCGAGAGGTTTTAAGCAGCATCTTAGAACGGAGGCTGGAGAGGCGGGAGGGAGGTTGGCGGGGTGGGGGGGGGGGGGGGTGGAATTCCAGACCTTAGGGCCCAGGCAGTTGAAGGCACAACCACCAGTGGTGGTGTGATTAAATTCAGGGGTGCTCAAGAACTTGGAGTCAGATACGAACCATGCTCATCTCCCTTTGAGCATTCATATCAATTCCACAAGATCTTTCTTAGAAGTTGTGCATTTGCCAGAAACTAGTTTTACAGCAGCAGTATGGAAACCAGGGTATAAACTCCTCTCAGCACTAAATGGGACATTGGACCCACACACCAAGAAAGGATTGAGACATAAAACAAATTTAAACAGCAGAAGTATTACTTTTTATCCTAGAATAGAGGAGTGTTTGTGTTAGTATCAGCTGTGAATTAGTGGGTAGCATTGTGGTCTTTGAATCTGAATGTTGTGGGTTAAAATCCCATGCCAAAAGTCCTGGGCACATAATCTAGGCTTCCACTTAGTGCAATAAGGGTACTGAACTCACAGAGATAGGACTGAGGATGAGCTTCACTGTCAGAGGGTCAGTGCTGAGGGAGTGCTGCACTGTCTGAGGGTCAGTACTGAGGGAGTGCTGCACTGTCAGAGGGTCAGTGCTGTGGGAGTGCTGCACGGTCAGAGGGTCAGTACTGAGGGAGTGCTGCACTGTCAGAGGATCAGTGCTGAGGGAGTGCCGCACTTTCAGAGGATCAGTGCTGAGGGAGTGCCGCACTGTCAGAGGGTCAGTACTGAGGGAGTGCTGCAAGTTTGGGGTGTCGTATTTTGGGTGATATGTTAAACTGAGGCCTTGTCTGCTCTCTCTGTAGGATGTAAAATATCTCACCTTTTTTCAAAGAATATTGGGGGAATTTCACCCCTTGCCCAGTTTTCTGGGCAAAAAATATCCTCCAATCTACATAGGTAGGGATTATCTGTTAATCTAAAATAGATTATCTGTTAAAACATATGTTCAAAGCGAATGTCATTGCCACATTGCTACATGTGGGATCTTGCTGAGTACAAATGGGCAGCTCTTTTCCTACATTACAACAGCAACTACGCTTTGGAAAGTACTTCATTAGGACATCCTGACGTTATGAAAGGTGCTATATAAATGCAGGTCTGTCTTTCCTCATTCTAAGGCTGCTGTAATGGAATACACTGCCAGTATTTTTCTGACCCTGTGCTGCTGTTGGAGAGTTGCTCCCTTTGGGAGTGAAAGTCGGAGATGCAGCCATGTGCTGTGCATGACTATCTGACTATTAATTTAAGCGGTTGGTAATTCATGCAAAGCATATGTGCAGATTTCTGACATACATTCCTGGAACAGTGTTCTCAACCAGAGATTCAAGGTCAGAGCATGACCCTTTTAATATTAATTTGAGCAGCGGTGGGGGGGTGGGGCGGGGGGGGCGGGGGGGGGGGGGAATCGCGGGCCATGTATTCCACAGGGTGGAATTTTAGCAGCTTTGTAGCAAAATGTGGTGATTGTAGTTGGTGATGAATGCAGAGATAAATGTCCCCTATGCTTGGATTAAATACACCACCTGTGGCAGTTACTGAAGGGATGAAAGATAGTGTGAAGACATACAGATTGTAAAATGCAACAGTGTGTACAGATGCGATTCAGACTTGAATTCCTGAGCGCAGGGATTATTACCAATCACTTTTATTTTCAAAGGAAAAGTCCACATATTACAAAATAAAATGAGCACCAATATCACACCCCTGTAAGAGAAGGATTATAAGCTTCCCCCTTCTCCCACTCAGTGCAACACTACAGTAAACCCTCACTTACACATTGGGGAAAATGCTAACTTTGATGAACTTTAATGCAAAGGAAAATTGGGCAGGGTGATAATACTCTCACAGAGTTCAACAGGATGACAACTGTAAGACCATAAGACCATAAGACATAGGAGCAGAATTAGGCCACTCGGCCCATCGAGTCTGCTCCGCCATTCAATCATGGCTGATATTTTTCTCATCCCCATTCTCCTGCCTTTTCCTCTGATCCCCTTATTAATCAAGAACCTATCTATCTCTGTCTTAAACAAATCTGCTTCAGGGATGTTAAGAGTGTTAGCCTAACTTTATTGTCTTCCAGTTTTAGGATTTGAACAAGCAATCTTCTGACTCTAAGGGTGGGATTTTCCGGCCACACTCGCCCCAAAACCGGAAAATCCCACCTGAGGTCAACAGAAATTTGCATGGTCCACCCCTCCCCCGCCCACTACAATTCCCGTGGTGAGCGGGACAGGAATATTCTCCCCAGAGAGTAGAATAGGAGTGGTCTGATTGCATGTCTGTACAACGCTGTCATGTGTCGCAAGTGACTGGCTTCCCAAACAAGTCAATAAATAGATTAGCATATCTGTAACATCTTTATCTAATTAGAATTAATTCATCAAGACAGATGGCAGCAAAAGCTCCAAGTTCTAGTTTAATATAAAATGAATTTAACAGTGAAGCTTTGGATGATCTTCTACATTAGATTCCAGTAGTTTACCATGGCTAACATTACAGAGATCATTTGGAGTTTTAATTCTGATGTGGGTCTTGTAATAGAAACGTGGTTAATGGCGAATGCACTCAGTCTTTTTTCCAGGGTTGGGGAATCGAGAACTAGAGGGCAGGGGTTTAAGTTAAGAGGGGGAAAGAATTAATGGGAACCTGAGGAACAACGTTTTTACACAGAAGGTGGTGAGTGTGTGGAATGGGCTGTCTGAGGAAGTGGTTGAGGCAGGGACATTGCCAACGTTTAAAAGGGATTTGGACATGGATAGGAAAGGTTCAGAGGGATATGGGCCAAATGCAGACAAATGGGGTTAGCTTAGATGGGTTTTTTGGTCGGCATGGACCAGTTTGGGCCGAAGGGCCTGTCTCTGTGCTGTAGATTCTATGGAAAATAGAAGGAGGAAGCGGCCATTCGGCCCTTCGAGCCTGCTCCGCCATTCATTATGACCTTGGCTGATCATCCAACTCAATACCTGATCCCGCCAACCCCCATATCCTTTGCTCCCCTTTGCCCCAAGTCCTTTATCTAACTACTTCTTGAAGACATTCAATGTTTTGGCCTCAACTACTTTCTGTGGTAGTGAATTCAACAGGCTGACCACTCTCTGGGTGAAGAAATTTCCCCTCATCTCTCACCTAAACGGTCTACCCTGTATCCTCAGACTGTGACCCCTGGTTCTGGACACCCCCACCATTGGGAACATTAGAACATGATAAGTAGAGAGATATGACGTAGGGCTTCCACTAATGGTCCTCTTCCCTTAATCTCTGTTCAGACTGTCAATTGGTAATCTTTTCACATGGAGTTTGCTAAGGTTTTGAAGGCAAGGCCCAAAGAGATGATGGATTAAGATTGCATCAGAACATTCAAAGAGTAGTTGGACATGTTTTTGAAGAGGACTAATTTGCAAGGTCATGGAAAAGAAAGACCGGGATATGGGACTAAATTGGGCACTTCTTTCAAAGAATGGCCTACGAAAAGAACCGACTGCTTTACACGCTAACAAGCTCGAATAGAATAAACCCATCGGAGCGCCATTGGGATTTACCTGGACATTTTTTGCCACATTCCACAGGCTTGGTTTCACAGTTTGTGCAGTCGATATAATCAATTTTGTGAGATCCTGTAAAAGGCGAGAGCTATAATTACATAAAATGCCCTAAACTCTTAATTCCTCAATAATTCAATTTTAACAAGATTTGCAAACCAATTTCCTCATTATTCCCTTCAGCAGATTTGATTATTGGGGGGGAATGAATCTTATGTAGTTAGCCAATCATGCTGTGAACATTCATTTATTTAAACCGGTGGCTGTAATATAGTAATTAGTACAGACTTAACTCCAACTATTCCTAAACCTGGTGTAGAACATAGAACAGTACAGCACAGAACAGGCCCTTCAGCCCACGATGTTGTGCCGAGCTTTATCTGAAACCAAGGTCAAGTTATCCCACTCCCTATCATCCTGGTGTGCTCCATGTGCCTATCCAATAACCGCTTAAATGTTCCTAAAGTGTCTGACTCCACTATCACTGCAGGCAGTCCATTCCACACCCCAACCACTCTACCTACCTCGGACATCCTTCCTATATCTCCCACCATGAACCCTATAGTTATGCCCCCTTGTAATAGCTCCATCCACCCAAGGAAATAGTCTTTGAACATTCACTCGATCTATCCCCTTCATCATTTTATAAACCTCCATTAAGTCTTCCCCCAACCTCCTCCGCTCCAGAGAGAACAGCCCTAGCTTCCTCAACCTCTCCTCATAAGACCTACCCTCCAAACCAGGCAGCATCCTGGTAAATCTCCTTTGCACTCTTTCCAGCGCTTCCACATCCTTCTTATAGTGAGGTGATCAGAACTGCACACAATATTTCAAATGTGGTCTCACCAAGGTCCTGTACAGTTGCAGCGTAACCCCACGGCTCTTAAACTCCAACCCCTTGTTAATAAAAGCTAACACACTATAGGCCTTCTTCACAGCTCTATCCACTTGAGTGGCAACCTTCAGAGATCTGTGGATTGGACCCCAAGATCTCTCTGTTCCTCCACAGTCTTCAGAACCCTACCTTTGACCCTGTAATCCACATTTAAATTAGTCCTACCAAAATGAAGCACCTCACATTTATCAGGGTTAAACTCCATTTGCCATTTTTCAGCCCAGCTTTGCATCCCATCTATGTCTCTTTGCAGTCTACAACAGCCCTCCACCTCATACACTACTCCACCAATCTTGGTGTCATCAGCAAATTTACTGGTCCACCCTTCAGCCCCCTCCTCCAAGTCATTAATAAAAATCACAAAGAGCAGAGGACCAAGCACTGATCCCTGTGGCAGTCCGCTAGCAACCTGCCTCCAGTCCGAAAATTTTCCATCCACCACCACCCTATGTCTTCAATCAGATAGCCAGTTACCTATCCAATCGGCTAACTTTCCTTCTATCCCACACCTCCTTACTTTCATCATAAGCCTACCATGGGGGACCTTATCAAACGCCTTACGAAAATCCATGTATATGACATCAACTGCCCTACCTTCATCAACACACTTAGTTACCTCCTCAAAAAATTCTATCAAATTTGTGAGGCACGACTTGCCCTTCACGAATCCATGCTGACTATCCCGGATTAATCCGCATCTTTCTAAATGGTCGTAAATCCCATCCCTAAGGACCTTTTCCATCAACTTACCAACCACTGAAGTAAGACTAACCGGCCTATAATTATCAGGGTCATTTCTATTCCCTTTCTTAAACAGAGGAACAACATTCTCCACTCTCCAATCCTCTGGCACCATCCCCGTGGACAGTGAGGAACCAAAGATCAAAGCCAAAGGCTCTGCAATCTCATCCCTTGCCTCCCAAAGAATCCTAGGATATATTTCATCAGGCCCAGGGGACTTATCGATCTTCAGTTTATTCTTCAGTGTGTGCGAAGAATTTCTTCTCCCTCCCTGGGGAACGCGGAATTTAGGGAGAACATTCAGTGATTGCACCTGGTTTACTGCTGGTTTTTAAATTTATCGCATTGTATCTCAGAGGAGCCAACGCCACCGGGTAAAGGCGGGTATGTAGAGTTAGGTCGCCCTTATCTCACTGGATGGTAGAACAGGCTTGAGGGGCTGAATGGTCTCCTCCTGTTCCTGTTTCTAGATATTTAAAAAAGTTATACATCTCTTTTCTTCCACTTTACTAGAATTGGCCCAAACTGTTGTAAAGATGGAACAGGCCTCGATTTTAAACCCACTTCCATCACCATCCACCCCAAATCTTGGCAGGATTGATATGTGGGAATTGCATTGAAATTAAATCTGAGTCCCATAAGGTTGGGTGGCACGGTGGCACTTCACAGCTCCAGGGACCCAGGTTCAATTCTGGCCTCGGCTGACTGTCTGTGTGGAGTTTGCATGTTCTCCCCATGTCTGCGTGGGTTTCCTCCGGGTGCTCCAGTTTCCTCCTGCAGTCCAAAGATGTGCAGGTTAGGTGGATTGGCCATGCTAAATTGCCCCTTAATGTCCCAAGATGTGTAGGTTCAGTGGATCAGCCAAGGTAAATGTGTGGGGTTATGGGGATGGAGGGATAGAGTGGGGGAAAGACCTGGGTAAGATGCTCTGTAAGAGAGTCAGTGCAGACTCGATGGGCCGAATGGCCTCTTCTGCACTATATGGATTCTATGATTCTATAATGGGAATGTTGTATTTTCATTGATTTTGAAATCAGCAAGCTATCTTGTTGCTGGTTTTCGAATCTAAAACAGATGATCTGATGATGTAATTTACACCAATGGATGATTTTTAGCGTATCTGGAGGGGGGAGGGAGGGGAGGGGGGGCAGAAGGGGAGTCACTTAATCTCAAACCCACCTGGCAGGAAGCAACTGACTTGAAGAGAGCAAGGAATGTGATTTTTAAAAAATCTTCAGTGGAAATCCTCAGGGGCGGGGGAAGCGGAAGGAGGAGTGGGAATGTTTATCAAAGACCTGGAATGGTCCCTTTAAGGCTCATTGATCATGCCACTCGACCCTTGGGGTCTCTTGATGCCGTAGGTCAGAGTTCAGGGAGCAAATCTCAAACCCTGATCATAATATCTTGATCCTTCTGCCTGTTTTGGACATAGGTTACCAACCCTCCAGGATTGACCTGGAGTGCCCAGGTGTTGAAAGAAAAAATAAAACTGCATTTCTATAGCGCCTTTCATACTTGAAGTGCACTCAGTGCTATAATGTGGAGACCAATTTGTACACAGTAAAATGAAGATTAAAATAGAATGAAGATTTATCTCCCAGGTATCACTTCAGCAACCCCCAGGGAGAAAAGATTCAGGCTGGAATTTTACAGCCTTGCTCGACCTGAGACCGAAAAATCCTACCCAAGGTCAACAGACCTTCCCATTGCCCACCCCTTGCCCGCTCCATTTCCAATGTCGGTAGATTCCGGCATCAGAGCGATTAAAACAAATAGATTTTTTGTCATTTTTATAGAGTCCTCGGGCAGAATTCGCCAACCCAACCCATAGCAGGTTTGTTGATGGGCGGGAGCGGAGGATCCAGCGGGAGCTAAAAATTCGGAAACCTGCCAGCGTAAAATCACGTAGCAATTCTCCCAATGGCGGGTAAATGGTGAGTCGACCTTCCCTCTGGCTGGTGGCATGAATTCTATTTGCATTCATTTGCATCTCATGAATACTCATTAAAACAGCCGCCCACCAGCTTCCCACCAGGCCTTTCAATCTTGCAGCACGTCAGCAGGAAATCACCTCGGCGTTAACCAGGTTGATAAGGAGTGATGTGCAGAAGGTGACCTCCAGCTCCCAAGAGACTTTGAGGTGAGTGCAACAACTTTCTGCTCCTGATGTGCTGTTCTCACTCTGCCGGGGCAGACCGGTTCCTGCCTCCATCTCTATGCTGAGCCAGTCTTCCCGGACAGCACCGGACTGCTGGACCCATGGACCCTCCTGTGTCACCGTCCGGGATCAGTACAATGCCTGGGGTGTGGGGGTACAGGGCTCTCCTTTCTCTGTGCCACACAGCGGTGTCTATCCGGAAAGCACCGTGCTGCAGGACTCACGCAGCCACCGCAACAAAGGCCCGAAATTCAACCGGGGCTGGAGTGCAAGAAGAGGCTGGGACTGAGGTGGTGGCCTGACAAAGACGAGGGGGCAATGTGGGAGGAGGGCTATGCAAGGGGGGGTGCACCGGGGGAGGCCGAGAGCTCAAGGTGACAGCCAGAGGGGCAAGGAGGTGGATGAAGAAGATGAACAATGGAAGGCGGAGGCCATTAAACTCTGGAATTCTCTTCCACAGAGAGTAGTGGAGGTTGGGAATCGAATTCAAGACAGATTTTTGATCGACAAAGTAGTTAAGGGCTATGGGGAGTGGAGTGCAATGAAGGCCACAATGAGATCAGTCTTGATCTCATCAGATGGTGGTCTTGATCAGCCGACTGACCTACTCCTGCTCCTAAATCTTAAAATATTCTGCATTAATTGGGGCAAGCCAATCAACCAAGTGTGATGATAGCTGAAGTAAATGCGAGGCTTACTGGAGGTGTGCACCACACACAAGACTTTTAATATAGAATTGTTAGATCATCCATTGCTTTGCCCCTGGTAAATCAAAATACTTTTTCTTTTTCAAGTTGGCGTATGATAGAGTTCTTAATTTGGAGTGTAAATTGGTCTTTTTTAAGACCAGAAAGTTTAATTGCTAACAAACTTATAGATGACTCTAAGATGACGGGGCATAGACAAGGTAGATAGTCTTTTCCCAAAGGTAGGGGAGTCTAAAACTAGAGGGCATCGGTTTAAGGTAAGAGGGGAGAGACACAAAAGTGTCCAGAGGGGCATTTTCTTCACACAGAGGGTGGTGAGTGTCTGGAACAAGCTGCCAGAGGCAGTAGTAGAGGCGGGTACAATTTTATCTTTGAAAAAGCATTTAGATAGTTACATAGGTACGATAGGTATAGAGGGATATGGGCCAAATGTGGGCAATTGGGATTAGCTTAGGGGTTTAAAAAAAAAGGGTGGCATGGACAAGTTGGGCCGAAGGGCCTGTTTTCATGCTGTAAACCTCTATGACTATATGAGTGGGAGGCTGGACTCGGACAAGACCTCATGAAATGCTCACAAACAAGGGGGTCAAAGGGAAACCCCATCATTGACTGGAAGGGGATGCATGGAGACTCCAGGGGCAGTGGATAGAGGTCCCTGTGGGACATGGGCGCCTCACAGGTGATGGGCTTGAGGGGAAGGTGGTTGAATCGAGGAACAGACTTCCTCTTGAGGCTGTTAGCTTTTTCCTTCTGGGTTGCTGACATCCTGCACAGTCTGGGGGGCTGGCAGCTGGGCTGGAGAGAGTGATGTGAGTGCGTTGGACTGGGATTTAAATATGGCGCCGGGACCTTTGAACCCACCAGCTGAGGGTGGGCGAATCAGCTGCCGGCCCCCCAGGAGAGTCAGAGGGGAACTAACCTGTGCAAAATTAATGAGATTCCAAACGCAGAAACTGGCGCAGGATCCCGCCATTCTGGCCAGTGGGAAAGCTGCCGCACTTAGTCTCAAAACAGAGAATTCCATCCTCAGAGTCATTACGGCACAGGAGGAGGTCATTCAATGCATCAGGTTCAGGTCAGGGCAGGAACATTTTTCGTTACTAGTTATGAAAGTATTGGAGAATGGGAAATAAAAGGCCATTTGACTGACAGCATGAAGCCATCCATTTGGCCCACAAAGAACCTCTGCTGCCTTCCAATTGGCCTGTAGGATAGCTAATGGCAGAAGTCTGGGGGAGGGATGGTTGGAGGTCAAGAATAGATCCAAACAGAGTTGGTGAACCCATTTGGGCAGAAGTGCTGATCACCTGTTTCGAGGCCATGTGGGAAATCAGGTTCAGCTTGGTTCCTGGCTAGCAGGAGACTTATCGCTTGGTCGTACAGAACATGAGGCAAGAGATTTGTTGCTGAAGTTTTTTGTCTTGAACTCATCAGGACAAACACAGGAATACCCAAATTTCACGCTATCCCAATAATTTATACGCAGGAGAAAGGTGTGCTTATCGGCTCCTATAAATAAATTGTCATGATTGTTTGAAATTTGGTATTCTGGTGTTTGTCCTGATGAGTGCAAGATAAAAAATTTCAGCAACATGTCTTCTTTTCAGCAATATTTAAGTTCCTGTCCATCATCAGCTAGTTTTTCGTCACAAAAGGGCCCCAGGTGACAGAACCAATTAAATATAAAGCCAGAGGATAGCAGAGCCCATGTGCTGTGTGCACCATTACCCAAACACTGAGCTTCCCCCCCAAAATCCTCATCTGATGTTCCTGACAACACAACACCTGTCTTGTTTCTATGCTACTGGACTGTGCAAAATGAATGAATACAGAAATGTACTTACCACAGTGTTCAGAACAGACGCGGAAAGCTAACAAAGAAAGAGGAAGCACCAATAAATCAAACAATTTCCACTTCTCCTCCAATAACTTTGAACGACACAATGCTTTTCCTCTTACATAACTCATGTAAGATGAGACACGGACCATTTTCCATACCCGAACTACGATCTTAAATGTCTTTTAAAATGAAGCAGTCAAACAATATGCGACCTTCGTGTATTATTGCATTTCATTTTGGGTAGAGATTTAAGGATAAAATGTGAAGCATTTGTGGTTAGACAATTAGAGAAAACTGCTCAGTAACTAGAAGCAGGTTAAGAATATAAGCAAAAGAATGAAGGGAAAGGTCAGCAGGGCTTGATTTGAAAGAAGGGCTGTAAGAAAATGAAATGGTTAACCAGAAAGAGTGTCGAAAGCAGAATCTTGAATACATTTTAAACAAAACTGATCCGTTTGGCCCGTTCAATGATCGAAATTTCCAAAACTAAACACCAGAGAAAGGATTGTGCTCTCCAGCTCTGAATAATTTAACTAATGATTCGTACAGTATTGGAAACCTGGATATCTGAATTCCTGTTCCTGGGCAGAAGAGTTACTGGTCTAACAGTCAAAATGGACACATCCAGAAAAATCGTACGGAGAGTGACTGGAAATACAAGGAGAGAGAGAGAGAGGGAGGGAGAGAGAAAAAAAGAAATCACTTGGGGAAGAGGGTGGGTAAATGAGATCAGGTGGATCGTTTTTGGAGAGGACCAGCACATAAGTAATGGGCCAAATAGTCTCTTCTGTTCTGTAAAGTTCTACGATAGTGTATTTGACATCTGTCATAAGCTGGCTATTGCGATTATTTGAGTGAGTATTGTGCAGATTCATCAGAATGATATCGGGGCTCAGATAGTGAAATTACAAAGACCAGTTGTATAGACTAGTTTGTATTCTATTAATGGGGGAAGGCCGAGTGGTATTATCGCTAGACTATTAATCCAGAAACTCAGCTAATGTTCTGGGGACCTGAGTTTGAATCCCGCCACGGCAGATGGTGGTATTTGAATTCAATTTTTTAAAAATCTGGAATTAAGAATCTACTGATGACCATGAAACCATTATCGATTGTCAGAAAAACCCATCTGGTTCACTAATGTCCCTTAGGGAAGGAAATCTGCTGTCCTTACCTGGTCTGGCCTACATGTGACTCCAGAGCCACAGCAATATGGTTGACTCTCAACTGCCCTCAGGCAACTAAGGATGGGCAATAAATGCTGGCCAGCCAGCGACGCCCATGTCCCATGAATAAAAAAAACGTAATGAGGATTAAGAAATGATCTAACTGAGATGATGAAGGTGATTCAAAGATTTGATCGGGTAAATGGAGAGAAACTATTTCCTCTCGATGGGGGGAGTCCAGATCAAAGGGGGTGCAGAACCTTAAAATTCCAGCCTGGCTGTTCAGGGGTCAGGAAGTGCATCCTCACACAAAGGAAAGCGGACATCTAGAACTCTCTCTCCCAGAAGGTTTTTGAGGCTGGGGGTTAATTGAAATGTTCAAAGAGAGAAGATGGTTTTTTTGTTGAGTAAGGGTGATGTAACCAGAGTGGGTAAATGGAATAGAGAGAAATGATGATCTAATTGAACCGTGGAACAGGCTGGAATGGCTGGATGGCCTCTCCCCATTCCTGTATTTTTATTAATTGGATATTTCCAATTATATAAAAGAATAGTAACAGAAAATGCTGGAAAATCTCAGCAGGTCTGACAGCATCTGTGGAGAGAGAATAGAGCCAATGTTTCATGTCTGGATGACCCATCGCCAGAGCTGAAGACAAAGCTCTTTGTCAGCTCTGATGAAGAGTCATCCTGACTTGAAATGTTGGCTCTATTTGCTCTCCCCGTGGAAAGGCGTGGGGTTAATTTTAATATTCATGAGTTAATTGAAATCTCTTTAGCGAGCTCTGGCTGGTATTGTCCAGGCTCATTTAGATTTCTGGCCTTGCCGGTGGAGATTCACACCAGCGGGGGTCATAGCTGGTCCCCAGCAATGGGGACCAGACCTGATGGCCTCGCTGGTGGGACTAGAGCTCCCCCCCCACCACCCCCACACACGAGTTCAGGGGCAGGGGGTGGGGGGGGGGGGGGGGCGGAGGCAGTGTCTAGGGAATGGAGCGAGGCTGATTACGTCAATAAAAGTGGCCTGGAAAGATCACCGGACGCCGGGCTCGATTCCCATTATTGGCCTCCTGTTTACATTTCCCGCCAGGTTACATTACGCAACCAGCGTAGGAGGGCAGAAAAATAGCGCCCAGGATCTTTTGGCCCCACCAAAGTTAATGGACTTCTGGCTGGCTTGACACATCAGCTGGAGTGATCCATTCTCATTTATTGCAAGGGAAATGGAATAGAAAAGTCGGGATGCTTTATTGCAGCTGTGTGCAGAGCCTCGCTGAGACCATGTCTGGAATATTGTGTAGAATGTTGGTCTCTTTATTTGAATAAGGAGACCATTGCATTACAAGCAGTTCAGAGAAAGTTCACTCGACTCACTCTTGGGATGAAAGGACCTATTTTCTGTGGAAAAGTTGGACAGGTTGGGCCCATTTCCGGTGGGTTTAGAAGAATGAGGGGTGATCTGACTGAAACATCTTGGTTCCTGGGGGGATTTGATAGGTTGGATGGCAAGAGGTTGTTCCCACTTGTGGGGGACTAGAATCAGAGAACACAGTTTAAGAATAAAAGGTTTCTCTTTTAAAATGGAGATGAGGGGAATTTTGTTCTCTCAGATGGTCATTTGTCTGTGGAAATATCGTCCCCAAAAAGCTCATTGAATTTATTCAAGGCAGACTTTATTATTTTTCAATAGACAAGGGAATCAAGAGACTAATCTACTTGGATAAGAAATTGGCTGAGTGACAGAAAACAGAGAGTAATGGTAATTGGTTGTTTGTCAGATTGGAGGAAGGTTTGTAGTGGAGTTCCCCAGGGGTTAGTTTTTTGACCCTTGCTTTTCCTGATAGATATCAGCAACTTAGACAGTGGTATTCGGGGCATGGTTTCGCAATTTGCAGATGATATGAAGATTGGAAGCTTGTCAACTGTGATGAGGATAGTCTTGAACTTCAAAAGGACAAAGACATATTATATTGATAGTTTGGACAGACAATTGGCGGATGAAGTTCAATGCAGAGAAGTGTGAGGTGATTGATTTTGGCAGGAAGAATATCGAGAGACAGTATAAGATAAAGGGAGAAACTCAAAAGGAGGTGCAGGAACAGAGGCCATGATGTGGAGATGCTGGCGTTGGACTGGGGTGGGCACTCACCTGATGATGGAGCAGTGCTCTGAAAGCTCATGATTCCAAATAAACATATTGGACTTTAACCTGGTGTTGTGAGACTTCTTACTGTGCCCAGGAACAGAGGGACCTTGGTATAAGTTATTGAAGATGGCAGGGCATGTTGCGAGAGCAGTTAATGAAGCATATAGTATCTTAGGGTTTATTGATGGGTGCATTGAATACAAGAGTAAGTGTTGTACAAAACACAAGTTACGCCTCATTTTAAGTACTGTGTTCAATTCTGGGCACCATACTTGAGGAAGGATGTGAAGGCATTGGAAAGAGTAGAGAGGCGATTCACAAAAATGATTCCAGGATTAAAGAACTGTAGCTCTGAGAAGAGATTGGAGATGTTGGGATTTTTTTCCATGGAGAAAAGACAGCTGAGAGGAGATGTGATAGAGGTATTCAAGATCCTGAGGGGTTAGTGAGAAACTGTTCCCGCTCAAGAGAGCATGAAGAACTAGAGGGCACGGATTCAAAATAATTGGCAAAAGGAGTAGAAGTGATCCGAGGGAACTTTTTTTCACCCAGAGGGTGGTTGGAGCCTGGAACAAACTTCCTGAGAGAGTGGTGGAGGCAGGTTCGATTGAGATATTCAAAAGGGAATTGGATTGCTGTCCGAAAAGAAAGACTATGAAAGGTTACAGGGATAAAGCAGGGGAGTGGGACTGGATAAAGTGCTCTTTCAGAGAGCCAGTGGAGACTCAGTGGGCCAAATGGCCTCCTTCTGTATTGTAAAGATTCTGAGATCCTGTTATAGAGGACAGACAAGAAAGTGGAATTGGGAGCACAATTAGATCAGCCATTATCTTATTGGCTGGCGGAGCAGGCTCAAGGGGCCAAATGGCCACATCCTGGTCCTATGTCCTATGGCATGGGAGCCTTTGGAATCTTCATAGTCTATCGATCTCTGAAATCCATTACCACTACGTCACACAATCTCATATTATGCTTGAACAATGTAAGGACATTTACAGCCAATGAGCTGCACTGGCCAGGCATTTTTAGACATGGTTAGGTCGCACAATATTAACCTTTGACCTGTGCTGAAGAAGAATTGACACAACGCAGAGACAAAATTATTGTTTAAATTCGATAGTTGAGAGCTTTACTTACAGTTTTTAAGGGCCTCATTCATGTTTTCCTCTTCAGATCTTTTTATTCGTTGTAAAGCTTTCGGGAAGTAGCCTGAAATGTCACATAAAGCACAATGACAGATTGTTAATATCCTAAATAATCTGCTAAAACATATCACAGCCGGTGTTAACTTTCACCACGAGGTGAGAAAGTTGGCCCATTGCACAACTCACCTAAACGACAGGAGGGGGAATGGGACATTTAACAAGTGGCCAAGTTTCAACATCCGCATGCTACCAGACACTGAAAATAGAATCCACCCTTCACTTCTAAACAGTGCAACCAGTATAAGATAGTCAGTAATAAATGCAACAGGGAATTCTGCAGTCCTTATCCAGAGAGTGATGAGGATGTGGAACTCACTATCTCACTATCTGTGACTACAGTGAATATGGAAATAGATACATTTAAGGGGAAACTGGATTAACACAAGGGAGAAAGGGATAGGTGGAGATGCTGATAGGGTGAGAAATATTAAGGAGGGGGCTCAGATGAAGCATAAGCACCAGCACCAGATGGGCTGAATGACCTGTTTGTGTGCAATAAAATTCTTTCTTCACAGTTATCCAGTTTTACTGGGTGGGGGGATTCCACATACGACTGATATGCGAGAGCCCTTAGAAATATTAGCATACAGAGGGATCTAGGTGTGCAGATCCACAGTTCCCTGAAGGTGGCAACTCAGGTGGACAAGGTGGTCAAGAAGGTGTATGGCATGCTGGCCTTCATCGGTTGGGGCATTGAGTATAGGAATTGGAAAATCATGTTGCAGCTGTATAAGACTTTGGTTAGGCTACATTTGGAGTATTGTGTACAATTCTGGTCGCCACACTACCGGAAGGATGTTGATGCATTGGAGAGGACGCAGAAGAGATTTACCAGAATGTTCCCTGGTTTGGAGGATATGCACAGTAAGAAGTCTCACAACACCAGGTTAAAGTCCAACAGGTTTATTTGGCAGCACCAGCTTTCGGAGTCTCACTCCTTCTTCAGGTGAGTGAGAAGTTGTGTTCACAAACAGGGCATATACAGACACAAACTCAATTTACAAGATAATGATTGGAATGCGAGTCTTTACAGGTTATCAAGTCTTAAAGGTACAGTCAATGTGAGTGGAGTAGCAATCACAGCTGCCACAGCAACCTCTGCAAGACGTGCCAGATCATCAACACGGATGCTATCATCTCACATGAGAATACCATCCACCAGGTACACGGTACATACTCTTGCGACTCGGCCAACATTGTCTACCTGATACGCTGCAGAAAAGGATGTCCCGAGGCATGGTACATTGGGGAGACCATGCAGACGCTATGATAACGGATGAATGAACACCGCTCGACAATCACCAGGCAAGACTGTTCTCTTCCTGTGGGGGAGCACTTCAGCAGTCACGGGCATTCAGCCTCGGGTAAGCATTCTCCAAGGCGGCCTTCACGACACATGACAACGCAGAATTGCTGAGCAGAAACTGATAGCCAAGTTCCGCACACATGAGGACGGCCTCAACCGGGATCTTGGGTTCATGTCACACTATCTGTAACCCCCACGACTTGCCCAGGCTTGCAAAATCTCACTAACTGTCCTGGCTGGAGACAATACACACCTCTTTAACCTGTGCTTAGCCCTTTCTCCACTCACATTGTCTGTACCTTTAAGACTTGATTACCTGTAAAGACTCACATTCCAACCATTATTTTGTAAATTGAGTTTGTGTCTTTATATGCCCTGTTTGTGAACAGAACTCCCACTCACCTGAAGAAGGAGCGAGACTCCGAAAGCTTGTGCTGCCAAATAAACCTGTTGGACTTTAACCTGGTGTTGTGAAACTTCTTACTGTGCCCACCCCAGTCCAACGCCGGCATCTCCACATCATTGGAGGATATGGGCAACGAAGAAAGATTGAATAAATTTGGTTTATTTTCATTGGAGCATCGAAGGATGAGGAGGGACCTGATAAAGGTTTATAAGATTATGGCAGGCTTGGATAGAGTGGATAGTCAGAGTCTTTTTCCCAGGGTTGAAGGGTCAATTACTCGAGAGCATAGGTTGAAAGTGAGAGAGGGAAAGTTTAAAAGAGATGTAAGGGGCAAGTTTTTCACACAGAGGGTGGTGAATGCCTGGAACGCGCTGCCAGAGGAGGTGGTGGAAGCAGATTCGATAACAACATTCAAGAGGCATCTGGATAGATACATGAATAGGCAGCGAATAGAGGAATATGGACCACGTAGAGACAAGAAAATATTAGATTAGAGAGGCATCTGTGTCAGCACAGACTTGGTGGGCCATAAAGCCTGTTCCTGTGCTGTACTGTTCTTTGTTCTTTGACTATAGAACGGCATAGCTGTGGTGGCATTGCCAAAGGTGAGAGCTGAGAGCAGAAAAGAGAGAGAAATAAAAGTTTGATATAGTATGGCAAAATACTTCATTCTAACCTGCTTCCATTGCCTTTCTCGACAAACAATCTATCAAAACAATGGTGGCACAATGGTAAGCACTGCTGCCTCACAACGCCAGGGACCCGGGTTCAATCCCAGCCTTGGATGGCTGTCTGTGTGGAGTTTGCACATTCTCCCCATGTCTCGTCCGGATGCTCCGGTTTCCTCCCACAGCCCAAAGATGGTAATGGGGCAAGTAAAGAAACAAAGATGTGCAGGTTAGGTGGATGCTAAGTTGTCCCTTAGTGTCCTGGGATGTGTAGGTTTGGTGGATTAGCAGGGTAAATGGGGGGGTGGGGGGGACCCTGATAAGATATTCTGTCAGAGAGTTGGTGCCCGATGGGCCGCATGGCCTCCTTGTGTACTTTTGGGGTTTGATGATGCTATGAATTGACATCCAACCTCGATAGTTTTATTTGGGGTGAGAGATTCTCAATTTCCACTGCCCTTTGTGTGGATAAATATTTCCTGACATCCACCTTAAATGGTCTGGTTCTAATTTTAAGATCACACTCCCTTTTTCTGGACTCTCTGCCCCCTCCACATGCAGCCCCGCTTTCTCCATCACCATGAGGAGAAATATTTTCTCTCTATCTACCCTTTCGCAAAAGCAAAATACTGCAGATGTTGGAAATCTGAAATTAAAAATAGAAAATACTGGAAATATTCAGCAAGTCGGGAAACATTCGCGGAGAGAAACGGAATTAATGTTTCAGATCTAATGTTCCAGCCTGAGCTGGCAAAAGTTAGAAATGTAAAACACCTTTAAGCAAGTTGATAATAGGACAAGTAATCCAAGCAGATGGATTAGAAGAGGTGTGGATGGCTTTGCGAAAGCGACATTACGACAGTGTAATGACTCAGGAAACCTGACCGGAAAGGAACATAGTTTATTACAGGATGCAAAGTAAAATCATGACTGTGGTGTACACAACTGGTCCCTGCCTGGGACTAAGTCCAGCAGGCCCAGTCCTGGGCCTGCCTTATAAAAGGTTCAGTTAATGAGTTCCAGCTGGGCAGCCCATCGCCTGTTACCAGGGGAACTCACATTGAACCAGCCCCACAGGGAGATCAATCAATGATGCCCCATGGATCTCCTAGAGTCATAGAGTCATAGAGGTTTACAGCATGGAAACAGGCCCTTCGGCCCAACGTGTCCATGCCGCCCTTTTTTTTTAAACCCCAAAGCTAGTCCCAATTGCCCACATTTAGCCCATATCCCTCTATACCTATCTAACATCTAAATGCTTTTTAAAAGACAAAATTGGACCTGTCTCTACTACTGCCTCTGGCAGCTTGTTCCAGACACTCACCACCCTCTGTGTGAACAAATTGCCCCTCTGGACACTTGTGTATCTCTTTCCTCTCACCTTAAACCTATGCCTTCTAGTTTGGGGGTTATCACAGATAGGGGCCACACTTCAATAAGTATTCCAGTGGCTGTAAAAGGTTTTGGAACTGGAGAGTGTGGAAGATGCTAGAGAAATCCAAATCAGGGGAGCAGCCTCTCAGGGAAACCTCTGCTCTCTGAATTCCATGAAGCATCCTCACCGTCCATTTCAGGAGAAACGTCAAGGCTTCCTTACCGATGGCTGTGTGAGACAGCTTGTATTGCTGATCCATCTGCAGGTAAACATCTTCTGCAATTAACCTGAGATCCACTTTCGCTGCAGGAAATACAAACTCAACATATAAATGAAAGAAAACACAGACATCGTGGAAATCAGTGCAGGAAAGGGGGTGGAGGGAGGATGAGGAAGTGGATCAGGACTGACTGCGTCAGTTAATATAACAAGAATGTGGCGATGCCGGCGTTGGACAGGGGTGGGCACAGTAAGAAGTCTCACAACAGCAGGTTAAAGCCCAACAGGTTTATTTGGAATCACAAGGATGGGAATAGAGGGATATGGTCCCCAGAAAGGCAAGGGGCTTTAGTTCTGTCGGGCAGCATGGTCGGTGCAGGCTTGGAGGGCCAAAGGGCCTGTTCCTGCACTGTAATTTTCTTTGTTCTTTGTTCGTTCAGAGCGCTGCTCCTTCCTCAGGTGAGTGGTGAGGTAGGTTTCCAAACAGGGCATATATAGGCAAAGACACAATTGCAAGATAATGGTTGGAATGTGAGTCTTTACAGGATGTGGAGATGCCGGCGTTGGACTGGGGTAAATACAGTAAGAAGTTTAACAACACCAGGTTAAAGTCCAACAGGTTTACTTGGTAGCAAAAGCCACACAAGCTTTCGGAGCTGCAAGCCCCTTCTTCAGGTGAGTGGGAATTCTGTTCACAAACAGAGCATATAAAAACACAAACTCAATTTACATGAATAATGGTTGGAATGCGAATACTTACAACTAATCAAGTCTTTAAGAAACAAAACAATGTGAGTGGAGAGAGCATCAAGACAGGCTAAAAAGATGTGTATTGTCTCCAGACAAGACAGCCAGTGAAACTCTGTGGGGGTTACAAATAGTGTGCCATGAACCCAATATCCCGGTTGAGGCCGTCCTCGTGTGTGCGGAACTTGGCTATCAGTTTCTGCTCAGCGACTCTGCGCTGTCGTGTGTCGCGAAGGCCGCCTTGGAGAACGCTTACCCGAATATCAGAGGCCGAATGCCCGTGACCGCTGAAGTGCTCCCCAACAGGAAGAGAACAGTCTTGCCTGGTGATTGTCGAGCGGTGTTCATTCATCCGTTGTCGCAGCGTCTGTATTGTTTCCCCAATGTACCATGCCTCGGGACATCCTTTCTTGCAGCGTATCAGGTAGACAACGTTGGCCGAGTTGCAAGAGTATGTACCGTGTACATACATGTCATTGATGAAGACGAACATCTCGCCAAGGCCATCCCCACACCCCCACTTCTTGCCTTCAGACAACCGCACAACCTCAAACAGACCATTGTCCGCAGCAAACTACCCAGCCTTCAGGAGAACAGTGACCATGACACCACACAACCCTGCCACAGCAACCTCTGCAAGACGTGCCGGATCATCAACACAGATGCCATCATCTCACGTGAGAACACCATCTACCAGGTACACGGTACCTACTCTTGCAACTCGGCCAACGTTGTCTACCTGATACGCTGCAAGAAAGGATGTCCCGAGGCATGGTACATTTGGGAAACTATGCAGATGCTGCGACAACGGATGAATGAACACCACTCGACAATCACCAGGCAAGACTATTCTCTTCCTGTTGGGGAGCACTTCAGCGGTCACGGGCATTCGGCCTCTGATATTCGGGTAAGCGTTCTCCAAGGCGGCCTTCGCGACACACGACGGCGCAGAGTCGCTGAGCAGAAACTGATAGCCAAGTTCCGCACACACGAGGACGGCCTCAACCGGGATATTGGGTTCATGGCACACTATTTGTAACCCCCACAGAGTTTCACTGGCTGTCTTGTCTGGAGACAATACACATCTTTTTAGCCTGTCTTGATGCTCTCTCCACTCACATTGTTTTGTTTCTTAAAGACTTGATTAGTTGTAAGTATTCGCATTCCAACCATTATTCATGTAAATTGAGTTTGTGTCTTTATATGCTCTGTTTGTGAACAGAATTCCCACTCACCTGAAGAAGGGGCTTGCAGCTCCGAAAGCTTGTGTGGCTTTTGCTACCAAATAAACCTGTTGGACTTTAACCTGGTGTTGTTAAACTTCTTACAGTCTTTACAGGTACAGAGAGGAACATTCTGTACCTGTGAAGACTTGATTACCTGTAAAGACTCGCATTCCAACCATTATCTTGCAATTGCGTCTTTGTCTCTATATGTCCTGTTTGTGAACCGACCTCTCCACTCACCTGATGAAGGAGGAGTGCTCTGAAAGCTCATGATTCCAAATAAACCTGTTGGACTTTAACCTGGTGTTGCAATATAACAATAAGCAGCCAAGTCTCCTGACTCCTGACACATGATCAAAAGATTGGGATTCAGAGCTTATTCAGTTTAAACCTCTCCACATTATGTTGAACTGCTTCCCTTCACTGCTCATTAGCTGCCTTGGTGCTGTCTGAAACATCTCTTTTGTCGAAGCGGTGAGACCTGCCCTGATACTCACGGATGGCAATATTACTCCCCCTGATCTCGTGCACCCAGGAGTCAATGAAATTCTGGCAATAAATCAGATCTCCCGCCCAGGTTGAGCGCCCCCACAGGTGCCTCCTGTAGTAGCTGAACTTGGTGGTGAAGTTCTTCTCACAGTGAAGACAGCAGCGAGCAGTCCTTGGCATGGCAAGGAGGACGAGGAAGGAAGATGTAATCACAAGCTCCTGCACCATGACTACAAAGGATCCGACAGTCACTGTGTGTGTCATGAGGGCTAATAGGGACAGACATGAGGGCAACCAGGGATATGAGGGGCACTGGGGAGTGGCTGCCAGTGTCCCATGTCTCTTAGAATCCCCCCTGATTCTTTTGAGTCATAATGCAATCCTTGGAGACCAGAACCTTTGTGACCAAACACTGTGTCAGCGAACAATAAGCTTCAAATCTTTCTTCTTCAACAGGGACAACTCCAGGTAATCTGCTTTCACTTTTTTTTATTCATTTGTGGTACATGGGTGTCACTGGCTGACCAGCATTTATTACCCATCACTAGTTGCCCTTGAGAAGGTGGTGGTGAGCTGCCTTCTTGAATCGCGGCAGTGGGTTGACCCACAATGCCATTAGGGAGGGAATTGCAGGATTTTGACCCTGCGACTGTGAAGGAGCGGCGATATATTTCCAAGTCAGGATGGTGAGTGGCTTGAAGGGGAACTTGCTGCTCATGGGGTTCCCATGTATCCACTGCCCTTGTCCTTCTAGATGGAAGTGGTTGTGGGTTTGGAAGGTGCTGTCTAAGAGTCTTTGGTGAATTGCTGCAGTGCATCTTGTAGATGGTACACACTGCTGCTACTGAACGTCGGTGATGGAGGGAGTGGATGTTTGTAGATGTGGTGCCAATCAAGCGGGGCTGCTTTGTCTTGGATGGTGTCAAGCATTTTGAGTGTTGTTGGAGCTGCACCATCCAGGCAAGTGGGGAGTATTCCATCACACTCCTGACTTGTGCCTTGTAGATGGTGGATAGGCTTTGGGGAGTCAGGAGGTGAGTTACTCGCTGCAGTATTCCTAACCTCTGACCTGCTCTTGGAGCCACTGTGTTTATGTGGTGAGTCCAGTTGAGTTTCTGGTCAATGGTAACCCCAAAGATGTCGACAGTGGAGGACTCAGTGATGGTTACACCATTGAATGTCAAAGGGCGATGGTTAGAGTCTCTCTTATTGGTGATGGTCATTGCCTGGCATTTGTGTGGTGCGAATGTTACATGACACTTGTCAGCCCAAGTTGTGGCTCTGAGGTCACATGTAGGCCAGACCGGGTAAGGATTGGTAGATTTCCTTCCCTAAAGGACATTAGTAAACCAGATGAGTTTTTCCGATGATTGACAATGGTTTCATGGTCATCAACAGATTCTTAACTCCAGATATTTTTTCGTGAATTCAAATTCTACTATCTGCCGTGGCGGGATTCGAACCTGGGTCCCTAGAACATTAGCTGAGTTCCTGGATTAATAATTTAGCGATAAAACCACTAGGGCATCGCCTCCCCACATTTTCTAATTTAAATTTCAAAAGAAAAGAAATACTCAGTGGTACATGTTGTTTAGACCCATGGTCTGGGTGATAAGTATGGTTTGGGATGAAAGTTGCAACACTGGCTGGATGTCTCATGGGTTTCTAGTGCCTGACTCTTTGCCCACTGTGCCCAGTCAAAGCAAACCTTCTTCCCATCTCCAGTCTTGTTATAATTAATTGATGAAAACTTTCAAAGAAATTGGAACCAAAAAAACTCCCCTTTCAGCAAGGGGCGGCACACTTCTACAGTGGTTAGCACTGCTGCCTCACAGCTCCAGGCACCCAGGTTTGATTCCCGGCTTCGGTCACTGTCTGTGTGGAGTTTGCACGTTCTCCCCGTGTTTGCATGGGTTTCCTCCGGGTGCTCCGGTTTCCTCCCACAGTCCAATGGTGTGTGTATTAGGTGGATTGGTCATGGTAAATTGTCCATTAATGTCAGGGGGATTAGCAGGGTAAATATATGGGGGGTTACAGGGATAGGGCCTGGATGGGATTGTGGCCGGTGCAGACTTGATGGGCCAAATGGCTTCCTTCTGCATTGCAGGGATTCTATGATTCTAAGTGCCCATCTTTTCATCCCTATAAACTTCAGGAATGTTGTGCGTGGTAGAAGTGATTATCCATGAATCATTTAAGAAGTTTCTGGATGTAATAATGGAGACAATTATCGATGTATCAGGGTGGATGATAGGAAGTGGTTTAATACAACTTATTTCCATTATAATTTCTCCTATCTGAGCCTCGAAGGAAATCCACATTTACTATCACTAATCTCTGCCTTTTTACATACTTGTGAAAGCTCCCACAACCTGTTTTTTATATTTCTTGTTGATTTATGATACTTTCTGCCTCTTCATCAATTTTTTGTTCAGCCTTTTTCAATTTCTAAAGGCCTCCCAATCCTTAGGCTTATTGCTCCTTTTGGCAACATTGCAAGAATCTTCTTTTAATCCAATACGATCCTTAATTTCTCCGGTTATCCACAGTCGAAGCGCTTTTCCAGCGGAGTTTTGTAATTCTCCAAGGGAATGTACATTCATTGAGAATTATGAATTATTCTTCAAATATTTGCCATTGCTGATGCGCTGTAATGTAATATTTTCAAACATGCCTTTCTTTCACCCTGAGCAACAATCATAAAACCCTGGAACTGGTGACACAAGGTGGAGGAAAGGATCACATTTTTAAAAAATGATTTACACAATGCTCATAGCCGGGACATTGGAACATGCTCACATGATATAATTGGTTGGAGCCTCTCAAGAGTATTAGAACCATGTAACACAAACCCAGACACTAATGATTCTTTATTTATAATGAAAAACATCTCAGTACAGATGGAGCTCAATGTTTGCTATGTCAGAATTTCCCATTGTGGAGAGTACTGTGCAGGTGCCGTTTAGTAATGCTTGACCATGTTCAGTCATTGAGTAGCATGATAGCTTTGCATGAAGAAAAGAAAGACTTGCATTTCTGTAGCACCTTTTATGACCTCAGCATATTCCAAAATGCTTTGCCCTTAAAGAACTTCCAAACTTTAGGCACTATTGTAATGTTGCAAACGTGACAACCAATTTGAACAGATGGGGGAGGTGCCAGAGAACTGGCATACGTTTCTTCAGAAGGAACTCTTCAAAATGCAGCTAATGAAACAACAACAAAACTTACTACAACTTATAAATCAAAGAAAGGGTTTAACAAAGAAACATTGTTACTCCAAACTTGGGGCCTCGCCCTGGACCACTCCAAGCTCTCCACAATGCTACATAGTTCCTTATTTATGGTGAATCAGTTGGTCAGCTGACTATTACATCACTCTGTGATTGGTTCCCTGTTTTACTGGGTCAGCTGACCCTTACATCTTGTTCCCATTGGTCATGTTACATCCAATGCAAATTTGTCACTGGTTAAATTCCAACAGCATACAGCTAATGTGGTCCCACTATCTAAGAAAGGTTGTAGAGACAAGGCAGGGAATTACAGACCAGTGAGTCTCATGTCTGTGTGATTGGGAAACTACTGGAGAAGATTCTGAAAGAGAGAGAATCTATCTCCATTTGGAGAGGCAAGGTTTGATCAGGGATAGTCAGCATGGTTTTGTCAGAGGTCACGCTTAACAAATTTGATTGAATATTTTGAGCATGAACCAAGTGTGTGGATGAGGGCAGTGTGGTTGTTGTCATTTACATGGATTTCAGCAAAGCCTTTGACAAAGTCCCACATGGGAGACTTATTAAGAAGGGATATAGGGTGATCTGATAAGGTGGATTCATAATTAGCTTAGCGGTAGGAGACAGAGGGTGGTGACAGACAGCTAATGATTGGAGGCCAGTGACCAGTGGCGACCACAGGGATCCGTGCTGGGCCCCCTATTGTTCGTCATTTATATAAATGACATAGATGACTATGTGGAGGGGTAGGATCAGTAAGTTTGCCGATGACACAAAGATTGGCTGGGTGGTTAACTGTGAGGTTGAGTGTCTTGGGTTACAGGAAGATATAGACAAGATGATCAAATGGGCGGATAAGTGGCAGATGGAATTTAATCCTGAAAAGTGTGAGGTGATGCACTTTGGAAGGAGTAATTTGACAAGGAAGTATACTATGAAAGGTCTGAGACTGGGAAGTTCCGAAGAACAAAGGGGCCTTGGCTTGTTTGTCCATAGATCTCTGAAGGCGGAAAGGCAGGTGAATAGGATGGTGAAAAAGGCATAAAGACACTCTTGCCTTTATTAATCGGGGTATGACAAAAGCAGAGAGGTCATGATGGAGTTATATAGAATATTGGTGAGGCCACAGCTGGAGTACTGTGTGCAGTTCTGGTCACCACATTATAGGAAGGACATGAACGCACTGGAGGGGGTGTAGAGGAGATTCACCTGGATGCTGCCTGGGATGGAACATTTAAGTTATGAAGAGAGGTTGGATAGGCTTGGGTTGTTTTCTCTGGAGCAGAGAAGACTGAGGGGTGACCTGATTGAGGTGTTCAAGGTTATGAGGGGCATGGACAGGGTGAATAGGGAGCAGCTGTTCCCCTTAGTTACGAGGGGACACAAGTTAAAAGTGAGGGGTGGGAGGTTTAAGGGGGATTTGAGGAAAAGCCTTTTACCCAGAGGGTGGTGAGGGTCTGGAATGTGCTGCCTGGGAGGGTGGTGGAGGCGGGATGCCTCACATCCTTTAAAAAGTACCTGGATGAGTACTTGGCACATCATAACATTCAAGGCTATGGGCCAAGTGCTGGCAAGTGGGATTAGGTGGGCAGGTCAGGGCCTTTCATGCGTCGGTGCAGACTCGATGGGCTGAAGGGCCTCTTCTGCACTGTGGGATTCTGTGATTCTGTGATTGACAGAGTAATAATCACGAGTATATTTGGTCCAGTGATGCTGATCAAAGGATTAAATATTGCCCTCAGGATTCACTCCCCGCTCTTTGCAATATGTCATGTGAACTTCTATATCCACATGAGAGGGCAGTTTAATGTCTTATCCCAAAGGTGGCACCTTGGCAGTGCAGCGCTCCGTCAGTTCTGCTTTTCTGACAGTGCAGCACTCCCTCAGTATTGACCCTCTGACAGTTCAGAATTCCCTCAGTACTAACCCTCTGACAATGTGGCACTCCCTCAGTACTGACCCTCTGACAGTGCAGCACTCCCTCAGTACTGACCCTCTGACAGTGCAGCACTCCCTCAGTACTGACCCTCTGACAGTGCAGCACTCCCTCAGTACTGATCCTCTGACAGTGCAGCACTGCCTCAATACTAACCCTCAGACAGTGCACCAGTCTCTCAGTACTGACCCTCTGACAGTGCAGCACTCCCTCAGTACTGATCCTCTGACATTGCAGTACTGCCTCAGTACTGAGCCTCTGACAGTGCAGCAGTCCCTCAGTACTGACCCTCTGACAGTGCGGTACTCCCTCAGTACTGACCCTCTGACAGTGCACCACTCCCTCAATACTGACCCTCTGACAGTGCAGCACTCCCTCAGTACTGACCCTCTGACAGTGCGGCACTCCCTCAGTACTGACCCTCAGACAGTGCGGCACTCCCTCAGTACTGACCCTCAGACAGTGCGGCACTCCCTCAGTGCTGACCATTTCCAATGCTGCAGATATTCACAGAGCTGCCTCTGTGAAGATGGGTGCGTGGTGGATATATCCTGTTGCACACTTTGACACAATTTGCACACTCTACTCGTAAAAACTTTGCACAGATAGATAACTGGAATGGAACTTAGTTTAGAATCATGAGGAAAGCACTTTAAACAAATTTCCTGCTTTGCAACGGAGTCAATTAATCTTTGAGTCAAATATAGAAGCAACAGAGGGATTAAATTATGAAGAAAATGCAATAAATGATTTCAATTCTTATGCTTTCTAAAAGTGTTCTTTGCACTTAAAAATAGATTGAAGCAGATTTTGGTTCTGTTTCTGGATTGTTTGTCATGAAGTAAGTTACTGTTAGTTCATCATACCACAAGACAGTTCAATAAAATTCAGAGAGGAGAGGGAGCAGAGATTGGTGCCAGTGGTTAACTTCTTGGTTTGATGTTCTAAAATGGAACCTTTGTTTTGTTCAAAGACAAAGTGACTAAACATTCCAAAAATTACAATTAATTTTATTTTAATTTAAACAGGCAGCACACAAAATCATTTTAACTTTAGTTAAGGAGTGGATAGGACAGTTAGCTCTTCAACAAAAAGTTTCTAAAGTTTTATTTAACATTCAGATACTGTTTAGAGGTTGTTGTACTGCAGTGTTTAAAGTGTGTATGTGTGTGGATCAGTGTTCCCTGTAGTGGCAATGCAGAGCTGAATGAGTACAATTCACTGTCGCCTAATGTCACATAGAAATCATGGAATCATAGAATCCCTACAGTGCAGAAGGAGGCCATTCGGCCCATTGAGTCTGTCCCGACCACAATCCCACCCCGCCCCTCTCCCCGGAGCCCCACTCATTTACCCTGCTAGTCCCCCTGATACTAAGTGGCAATTTAGCATGGCCAATCAGCCTGACCCCGCACATCTTTGGGCTAATGTCATATACAAATCCCCAGTGTCAAACTGTTTGCTGGATTGTAATGCTGGGTTTAGATTGCCGCATTCAGGAGACCGCCAGTACCTGAAACTAAGGCCGCGATTCTCCCAAAAGTGCTGCATTGGTGGGAAGACTGTTCTAAATCCCGACTGTTTTGTCAGTTCAGCTTCTCACCTGAATCTCCGCCCTCTGTGCACTGCAGAGGTTCCAGTCGTGAATCTCATTAAAAACCCAGGGGAGGCGGGGCCTATTCGCGCCGGAGTTTGACAGCTCTGCACATGCTCAGTGGCATCGATCTGTCAGTCTCCCCATTTGCTGTCCAGTTCGATCGCTGGCCAGCCTGGGACCCCCGCAGTGCTGCCCCTCCAGCACCCTCCCCCCCTACCACCCCCACAGCCCGATCGTGGCCCTCACAGCAATTCCTGGGCCAGCCCTGACCACCCCCCCCCCCCCCGTACCGGAGCACCCCGGTGCACAGCCCACCCCCCACCCCCACCCTCTCCAGCAGTGATCATCCCCCCACCCCCCTCACTCCGGCAGACCACCCCTCCCAATGAACGCCCCAGGAGTTAGACACTCCGCAGGAGGCAGGCCCCCACCTCACCTCGGCAGACACCCCCCCCCCCCCCCACCCCCCAGCCCACCCCAATCACTGCCCTCCCTTCATCCCAGACCGCTCGCCATGCAGGGTGGCAGCGGGACCCCCATTCTCATCAATTGCCCCTAGGCCCGCCCCACAATAGGCCCCAACCCCCCTTGGCGCTGCCCAATGCCCGGTGGGCAGTGCCAAGGTGCCCCCTGGGCATGGGCACTTTGCCCCTTGGGCAGTGCCAGGGTGCCCAGGCTGGCACTGCCAGGGTGCCCATGCCCAGGTGGCACCATCCCCCCACCGCCCGAACCCTTGGGGGTTGGTGATTGCCCCCCCTTCATTCCAGCAGGGTCTCGCACTAGTTTCCCTGAACATGGGGAGCTAGTCTGAACGCCGCTGGAATGAAGTACTCCTGGCACGGTGGGAGATTCAATCGAGACTGACAAGTTCCCAAAAATGAACTGCTAAGCATATTTAAAACATATTTTTAAAAGATTTAAATGACTTACCTGCCTTCCCGCCAGTTTCCAGCGTGGTCTGACTGGCGACTGTTCTCCGGCTCTGGGAGATGTGCATGCGTTCCCAGAGCATGCATAAATCCCGCTACAAGGCCGGCAACGCGCATCTCCCACCGCAACCCGCCAGAAAAGTTGCGGGGTCGCGATGGGAGAATCTCGGCCTAAGTTTTCTTCAGCAAGAAGAACAATTTTTTTTATTCTTTCATGGGAGGTGGATGTCATTGGCAAGGCCAGCATTTGCTGCCCACCTCCCATGTCCTTTCGGGAAGGAAATCTGCTGTCCTTATCCGGTCTGGCCTATGTCTGTCTGCAAACCCACGGCTGTGTGGTTGACTCTTAACTGCCCCTCTGGAATGAGGGCGGCACAGTGGCACAGTGGTTAGCACTGCTGCCTCACAGCACCAGCGACCCAGATTCGATTCCAGCCTCGGGTCACTATCTGTGTGGAGTTTGCACATTCTCCCCGTGTCTGCGTGGGTTTCCTCCGGGTGCTCCAGGTTCCTCCCACAGTCCAAAGATGTGTAGGTTAGGTGAATTGGCTGTGCTAAATTGTCCCTTAGTTTCAGGAGGATTAGCGAGGTTAGAGGGATGGGGTCTGGGTAAGATGCTCTGTTGAACAGTCAATGCAGACTCAATGGGTTGAATAGCCTCTTTCTGCACTGTAGGGATTCTATGATTCCATGAAATGATGACAGTCACCATTCCAAAAAATTAGCTTTATGCTCCAAATTTATTAACTGAATTTAAATTTCATCGGCTGGAGTGGTGAGGATTGAACCCATGTCCCCGAGGACATTAGCCTGGACCAGTGGGTTACTCCTGAACCAGTGATATTACCACTAAATCACCACCCATATACAGTGGAACCCCGATTTAACGCGACTCGATTTAGCACGAATTCAGATATAACGCGATGAATCATTGGACCCTTTTTTTTCCGCTCATGATTGGCAAAATTAGCGCGACCCCGATTTAGCGTGACCCCACTTTTTTCGCGATAACATTTTATGGACCCCAACCAACGCGTTACAACGGGGCCGCACTGTACAATGTAGAACACTAATGTAATGTCATCTAGTCATCAAACATACGTACTTGGAAGGGGTGAAACCATGATCGGGCAGGGGTATAAGGTTAGCTCATTGCACTGGGGGTTTGCTGACGCCTGCGATGTTGGTTTGCCCAGGCTAGGGTAGAGTAAAAGATCAGGGTAGCCAATGGGGAGGTGATGGCTAGTGGTATTACCACTAGACTATTAATCCAGAAATTCAGCTAATGTTCTGGGGACCCGGGTTCGAATCCCACCACGGCAGCTGGTGGAATTTGAATTCAATAAAAAATATCTGAAATTAGGAATCTACTGATGGCCATGAAATCATTGTCGATTGTTGGAAAAACCCATCTGGTTCACTCATGTCCTTTAGGGAAGGAAATCTGCCGTCCTTACCCGGTCTGGCCTACATGTGACTCGAGAGCCACGGCAATGTGATTGACTCTCAACTGCCCTCCAAGGGCAACTAGGGATGGGCAATAAATGCTGGCCAACCAGCGATGCCCATGTGCCATGAATGAATATTTTAAAAAAGAAAAAAAACTGAGGTAAAACCGAGGCTTTCCCTGATGCACTTTTTTAAAGCCAACTCGGCCTTTTAGCTAAGGTGAAGTGTTAGATCAAGCCCAGGAGGGGGCGCAATGCTTCATCCTGTCAGCTTGGATCTTTTTTGATCGTCCCAAGATGGGATCTTGCCAGCTTGGATCTGGTTTGTCCCTCATGTGGGGACCATGATTGGACTTAATTTGAATTGAAATTGAATTTGAAATAAAGTACCAAAAGGAACCAATCAAAAAAAAAGACCAAAACGAATCAGGAGCCTTGCAAAGCATTGTCATATTTCCAAATGATTTCTCAATGCAAAATCAACTTCAGTGTGGACCGTACAAATGGGCTGTCTTTCCTGTAGATTCCCCATTGAACTGGATCAATCACAGAGAAATAAACAAAATCATAGACTGAACTATGAACAGAAATGGAATCCTGAGATGGAAGTAAATAATGATTAAATTCTTTGGTATTATAAAGAAATTGAATAACTAGAAGGCTGAGGGGTGATCTTATAGAGGTCAATAAAATAATGAGGGGCACAGATCAGCTAGATAGTCAACATCTTTTCCCAAAGGTAGGGGAGCCTAAAACTCTGGCAGAGGTTTAAGGTGAGAGGGGAGAGATACAAAAGGGTCCAGAGGAGTAATTTTTTCACACAGAGGGTGGTGAGTGTCTGGAACAAGCTGCCAGAGGCAGTAGTAGATGTGGGTACAATTTTGTCTTTTAGAAAGCATTTCGACAGTTACATGGATAGATGGGTATAGAGGGATATGGGCCAAATGCGGGCAGTTGGGACTAGTTTACGGGTTCAAAAAAAAGGACAGCATTGACAAGTTGGGCCAAAGGGCCTGATTCCATGCTATAAACCTCTATGAGTCTATGACTCTATAACTACTTATGGGAAACAAAATTGGAGAGGACATGGGGAAAGCCAATGGTATAAGGCAGCACAGGCATGATGGGCCAAATGGTCTCCTCTGCTGCTCATTCTGCAATTCTGAAGGAGTAACTCACAATATGATTAAAGATACCACTCAAATCCAGGGTGTCAATCAAATCAGGAACATTGCCAATTCATCTTCGATCAAGGATATAAAATATTTGGCCATGTTCATGGGAAGAAATGAATGTGTGATTGGATCTGCAGACTCAGGCAAGAACAATAATACAAGGTTTGTTTCTATCTCATGTCTTATTGTGACTGATTCTTCTCCTTGTTTGAATTGGACAGTGAGCAAATCCATTTAACCGGGTCACGAGTTAAACTGGGAACGGAGTTATATTCTTAGATTAAAATGCAACATTTTCAAAACCCAATTCAAATTAATGCAAACTGTTCCATGGATTTAGGGGTCTGGAGTTACATGTAGACCAGACTGAATAATGATTGCAAATTTCCTTAATGAATTATACTGACGTATGAATTAGGATCAGGAGTAGGCTACTCATGGCTTTTAACCTCAACTTCACATTCCTGCCGACCCCCAATAACCTTTCACCCCCCTTGTTTATCCAGAATCCCTTCAAAATATTCAAAGACTCTTGCCGGAAACCTCTGACCTCGCCCGCGACTGGGATTCTCCAACCTCGCCCACGGCTAGGATTGTCCAGTCCCGCTGCAGTGAATGGAGTTTTGGCTGAGCACCAAATTCTCCGTTCTCGCTGGCAGTGGGGGGGAGGGCGGGATGAACGAGATTGGAGAATCCCACCCTCTGCCTCAACCATCTTTTGAAGAAAAGGTTTCCAAAGTTCCACAACCTCAGGGAGAAAATCTATTTCCTCATTTCTGTCCTAAATAGGCGAGCCCTTATTTTTGTGAATAGTGGCCCTTAGTTTACGGCCCTTAGTTTATGGCCCTTAGTGAACCAGATGAGTTTTGATAACAATCAAAGATGGTTTCGTGGTTAGCGTTCCGGAAACTGATTCCAGACTTGTTGAATTTTACATTCCATAATGGGGCTTGAACCCATATCCCCAGAGCATTAGCCTGGGCCTCTGGATTACTAATCCAGTGACAACGTCACCAACGCCTTTCCGAGGTTAATGTTGCCTAGTGTGCCCTTTGATTTGTTTAAATATTTGGGAACAGAATGTTCTACTGCTCTCTCCTTCTGTTACATCTTGCTCCACACTATTGCTTGTCATATTCACCCTCTCTCTTTACCTCTTATTTGTTTGTTCATTTCCTTCATCTCTCATCAGTCCAGGAAACCCCCAGGGTGTAATTTAAGAAGTTGAGGACAGGAAGAGGCCATTCAGCCCCTCAGCCTGTTCCTCTATTCATTGAGATCCTAATGCCATGCAACTACCTTGCTCCATATCCTTTTACACTCAGATCTGAGTAAAAGTCTATCCATCTCACATTTAAAATGTGGGAGAGAATTCCACACATTTTGCGTAAAGAAGCATTTGCTAACTTCACTCCTGAATGGCCTGGCTCCCATTTGATGTTTATATCCCCTTGTCCTAGTCTTCCCAACCAGTGGGAAAGCATTCTATCCATCCACCCTTTCAAATCCTTTTAAAATCCTAAATCTCTCCATCCAACTTTCGTTTTCCAGGAAATACAAGTGTGATTTTATTTTGGCAACCTCTTGTCGTAATCTCACCCTCAGACCCCTGGGAATGCTCGAGGCTGGGAAAAATTCGGGTAAACCAAACATTTAGATGAGAAGTTGACCGTTTGGATTTTTCAGAGCTTCTCCAACATGTGGGACGGTAGCACAGTGGTTAGCACTGCTGCCTCACAGCGCCAGGGACCCGGGTTCAATTCCAGCCTCGGGTCACTGTCTGTGCGGAGTTTGCACGTTCTCCCCGTGTCTTGTGTGGGTTTCCTCCGGGTGCTCCAGTTTCCTCCCACAGTCCAAAGATGTGCAGGTTAGGTGGATTGGCCATGCTAAGTTGCCCCTTAGTGTCAGGGGGATTAGCAGGGTAAATATGAGGAGTTATGGGAATAGGGCCTGAGAGGGATTGTTGTTGGTGCAGACTCGATGGGCCGAATGGCTTCCTTCTGCACTGTAGGGATTCTATGCGTTACTAAGTTTCTATCAAAACTCGGCAGATAGTGGCCAACGCTCTTCTACCTGAAAATTGAGCTCGATATTTCTGACAACCTTTTGGTTCTGTTCACTGAGTGATTTGCTCAGGAAAGCACAGCGCCAACTCTCAGCCCCACCCTCAGCCCCACTCTCAAAGAGAGAAATGGAACAGAATACAAGGTGTAGGGGGTGGGGGCGGGGAGGGGGTGGATTGTCCCTGAACAATCCTTCAGCCTCACCCACCTCAACACTGCCAAAATCTGGGGCAAGAGATGGCAGTAAAGCAGCCCGTGTTTCTGTACTCCATTCTGACACACAAAATCAGAGATTACATTCAGAGAAAGTTTAACGATTAAAAAGCACAACACAATGTACGGAATGCTCCCATTTTGAGACTCTGTGGGGGGGGTGGCTCCAGCAGTACCTGTCCCACCGACCAGAATAGGAGGATTCCATGCCAGATTCTGCGCTTGGAGCCGAATTAATTATTCACGGGCGCGTTCCCCTCTGACTCTCCTGGGGGTCCAGGAGCTGATTCGCACACCCACCCTCAGCTGGTGGGTTTGAAGGTCCCGGCGCCATATTTAAATCCCAGTCCAGCGCACTCACATCACTCTCTCCAGCCCAGCTGTCTACACCAGACCATCCAGGATGGCAGCAACCCAGAGGGAAAAGGCTAGCAGCCTCAGGAGAAAGTCTGTTCCTCGATTCAACCCCCTTTTCCCAGAGCCCATCAATCACCCTGTGAGGCACCCATGCCTCAAATGGACCTCTACCCACTGCCCCTGGAATATCCTTCCATCCCCTTCCAGTGAACTCGAGTATCTCTTTGGCCCCCTTGTGTGTGGGCTTTCCATCCAGCTGTATCCGGGTCCAGCTCCCCTCTCCTCGGTCTTCCCTCTGCCTTCCATTATTCATCTTCTTCATCCACCTCCTTGCCCCTCTGCCTGCCAGTGTGACCCCTCACCTTTCCTCTCACCTTCTTGCACAGCCCTCCTCCCACATTGCCCCCTTGCTTTTGTCAGGCCACCGCCTCTGTCCCAGCCTCACCTCACACTCCACCCCCAGTCTAGGTTTGGGCCTTTGTTGCAGTGGTTGTGTGAGTCCCACAGCACGGTGCTGTCCAGATAGACACTGCTGTGTGGCACCCGGAGGGAAGGAGACCCCTGTACCCCCCCACCCCGCCCCCCCCCCCCCCCCCCAACCCCAGGCGCTATACTGATCCAAGACGGTGACACAGGAGGGTCCAGGGGTTCAGCAGCGCGATGCTGTCCAGATAGACATGGGCGTGTGGAACTAAAGTCTCAACTATTTGGAAAACCAGAGATTTAATCATGTAATTGAAAGTATGTTATTTTTTCCCCGTGTGTTAGTTCTGAGGCTTTTTGTTTCTTTTATGGCAAAGGAATTGAATTTGGAAAGCCCTGCAGTTAAGCAGAGGAGGCTGATTATATCACTTAGATTTTGGTTCTGAGTTTGAGAAGCTAAATGCGACACCCATGTTATCCGATTCTAAACATTCGCATCTCTCAGAGCTGCGATGGTCACAATAATTGTTTGGTCAGCACAAAGGTTATTGAACACTTATATTTAAAACTGGCTTCTTGTTGGCACAGTAAGAAGTCTCACAACACCAGGTTTGAAGCCCAACAGGTTTATTTGGCAGCACAAGCTTTCGGAGTCTCACTCCTTCTTCAGGTGAGTGGGAGTTGTGTTCACAAACAGGGCATATATAGACAATCTCAATTTACAAGATAATGGTTGGAATGCGAGTCTTTACAGGTAATCAAGTCTTAAAGGTACAGACAATGTGAGTGGAGAGAGGGTTAAGCACAGGTTAAAAAGATGTGTATTGTCTCCAGCCAGGACAGTTAGTGAGATTTTGCAAGCCCAGGCAAGTCGTGGGGGTTACAGATAGTGTGACATGAACCCAAGATCCCGGTTGAGGCCGCCCTCATGTGTGCGGAGCTTGGCTATCAGTTTCTGCTCAGCAATTCTGCGTGTGTCATGAAGACTGCCTTGGAGAACGCTTACCTGAAGATCAGAGCCAGTTGGGAACAGGGACTGCCCAGGACCTTGAGACCCAACGACCCTCTGCGGTCCTGTTAGGTTCCAGCCCTCCTCGATGTTGACAGATCTTCATTGCAGCCAGATTCTGCTTTCTGACGGATTCCACAATCTGTAGGAGCAGTCATGGGTCAGCAGGTAGCATTGTCACCTCACAACCAGAAAGTCAAGGGTTTAAGTTCCTCTACGAGCAAGCTCCAGGTTGATGCACCCAGTGCCGCACCGAGGGAGCGCTACATTGCCGGAGGTGTCATCTCCCAAACAAGATGTTCAAATGGGTCCTGTGAGCCCTCCCGGGCAACCTAAACGACGTGGAGATGCCGGCGTTGGACTGGGGTAAACACAGTAAGAAGTTTAACAACACCAGGTTAAAGTCCAACAGGTTTATTTGGTAGCAAAAGCCACACAAGCTTTCGGAGCTCCAAGCCCCTTCTTCAGGTAAGTGGGAATTCTGTTCACAAACAGGGCATATAAAGACACAAACTCAATTTACATGAATAATGGTTGGAATGCGAATACTTACAGCTAATCAAGTCCTTCAGATACAAACAACGTGAGTGGAGAGAGCATCAAGACAGGCTAAAAAGATGTGTATTGTCTCCAGACAAGACAGCCAGTGAAACTCTGCAGGTCCAGGCAAGCTGTGGGGGTTACAAATAGTGTGACATGAACCCAATATCCCGGTTGAGGCCGTCCTCGTGTGTGCGGAACTTGGCTATCAGTTTCTGCTCAGCGACTCTGCGTGTCGTGTGTCATGAAGGCCGCCTTGGAGAACGCTTACCCGAATATCAGAGGCCGAATGCCCGTGACCGCTGAAGTGCTCCCCAACCTAAATGACACCATGGCACTATCTGAAAGAAGAGCAGGGGAGTTCTCTCTGATGTTCTGGTAAATATTTAACTCTCAATCCATAGGTCTAAAACACATCATCAGGTCATCATCACATTGCTGCTTGTGGGATCTTGCTGTGTGTAAATTGGCTGCCGAGTTTCCTACTTGACAACAGTGGCCACAATTCAAAAAGCATTTCATTGGCTGTGAAGTGCTTTGGGACACTGAAATTTTGGAAGTTGCAATATAAATATAGGTCTTTTTTCCAATTAACCAGTGACAAAGACTACGAACCCTATCCCTGGCACTTTTTAAAAACTGGGATCAATTCCCTTTCCAAGTTCTCAGACTTTGGGAATCATCCATGCAGTGTTCCCAAATCCTGAGAGCTTTCCGACTTTGCCAGACCATGGGGTTGAGTTTCTATTAGACGGTTTTGCCAGTCTCCTGCTAGGAGAGCAGTAGAATCTGTGAAGAATGGTGGTTTATATTTAAGTACACTATGAAAGGTCTGACACTGGGAAGTTCCAGAGAATAAAGGGATCTTAGCGTGTTTGTCCATAGATCTCTGAAGACAGAAAGGCAGGTTAATAGGGTGGTGAAAAAGGCATAAAGGCACACTTGCCTTTATCAATCGGGATATGGTTTACAACGGCAGAGAGGTTATGATGGAGTTGTACAGAACTTTGGTGAGGCCACAGCTGGAGTACTGTGTGCAGTTCTGGTCGCCACATTATGGGAAGGACGTGAACACATTGGAGGGGGTGCAGAGGAGATTCACCAGGATGGGAATGGAGGGATACAAACGAATGGTCTAGTTGGACCAATGAGTGGCACAGGCTTGGGGGGCCGAAGGGCCTGTTTCCTGTGCTGTACTGTTCTTTGTTCTTTGTTCTTTATGTTGCCTGGGATGGAGCATTTAAGTTATAAAGAAAGGTTGGATAGGCTTGGGTTGTTTTCTCTGGAGCAGAGAAGACTGAGGGGCGACCTGATTGAGGTGTTCAAGACATGGACAGGGTGGATAGGGAGCAGCTTAGTTGAAGGGTCAGTTACGAGGGGATACAAGTTAAAAGTGAGGGGTGGGAGGTTTAGGGGGGATTTGAGGAAAATGTTTTTACTCAGAGGGTGGTGAGGGTCTGGAATGCGCTGCCTGGGAGGGTGGTGGAGGCGCGATGCCTCACATCCTTTAAAAAGTACCTGGATGAGCGCTTGGCCCATCATAACATTCAGGGCTATGGGCCAAGTGCTGGCAAGTGGGATTAGATGGACAGGTCAGGGCTTTTCATGCGTCGGTGCAGACTCGATGGGCTGAAGGGCCTCTTCTGCACTGTAGGATCCTGTGATTTGGTGATTCTATGTTGTGATTCCATGGTTTTTGCCAATCTTCCCCAAACGTTATGACTGAGGCTAAAGAATCCCTGTGAAAATGTTACCCACACCAACGTTCATAACGCTCCCCTCCCCATTCCTCCTGGACCCACACTGTTCCTCCACCCCCAACAGTGCAACGAAACACCAAGACCCTCCCAGCACTGAACCATGCACCCCAGGATATGTACACCCTTCAATGCTGCTACACCCCAGGACATTCAGGCTCTCAGACTGATGGACCTCAGCACACCCTACAGAGGCCCGAGGCCTATATCCCTCATCAGAGTGTTCCCTCTCCCCTTATCCTTTCTAACACTGTCTGCTTCTTCACACTGCTGCAACATTCCAAAACATGTGCGTCGCGGAAAAAACTTACCACAACCTATTTGTTGCAGATTATAAGTGACACCTGGACTATCCCTCTCAAGGACATGCCAGAATAAAACGGGGCCTGAGACCAATTACTGACTGCCTGAAGGAAGATTTGTCCTTCCCAACTTTAGCTATCTCCCTTTGGTAAGTCAAGATTGTATTGAGAACACATACAATTCCAAAGCAACAAGACTCTCAGAGGAGATGATTCATCCAGACTGATACAGAGACGCCGCTTCCTTTGTAAGGATCAAAAACTGCCAACTTCAATTAAATTTTGCATTGAGAATTCCCACCCATTTCGAGTAAATTCCAGTTCACATCACCACAGTTTTGAAATAAATCACCATAGAATCCATAGAATCCCTGCAGTGCAGAAAGAGGCCATTCAGTACATCGAGTCTACACCAATTCTCTAAAACACCATTTTACCCAGGCACACGTGTCCACGCCCTGCCCTATTCCTGCGCATTTACCCAGCTAATCCACGCAACCTACACATTTTTGAACACTAAGAGGCAATTTAGTATGGCTAATCCACTTAACCTGCACATCATCGGAGTGTGGGAGGAAACTGGAGCATCTGGAGGAAACCCACGTAGACTTAGAAATTTAGAAATCCTACAGTGCAGAAGAAGGCCATTCGGCCCATCGAGTCTGCACCAATCACAATCCCACCTAGCCCCTATCTCCGTAGCCCCACCTATTTACCCTCCGAGTCTCCCCTGACACTAAGGGTCAACTTAGCATGGCCAATCAACCTAACTTGCACATCTTTGGACTGTGGGAGGAAACCGGAGCACCCGGAAGAAACCCACGCAGACACGGGGAGAATGTGCAAACTCCACACAGACAGCCACTCGAGGCCAGAATTGAACCCAGGTCCATGGTGCTGTGAGGCAGCAGCGCTACCACTGTGCCACTGTGGCACACATAAACAAACACTTTTCTTTTGTGTCTTAGCCAGGAAAGGCGATGGTATGGAACGGGGCAATTGACACAGTCCAGATTTCAGTCTCTGAAATTGGAGGGAGTAACCCTCAACAAGGCAGCACTGGGAATATTCATTATCCACTTCATAAATCGAGCATAGCAACACCCCATCTGGTTCACTAATATCCTTTCGGGAAGGAAATCTGCCATCCTTACCTGGTCTGGCCTACATGTGACTCCAGAGCCACAGCAATGTGGTTGACTCTTAAATGCCCTCTGAAATGGCCCAGCAAGCCACTCAGTTCAAGGATGACTATGGATGGGCAACAAATGCTGGTCAGCCAGCGACACCCATGTCCCACGAATGAATAAAAAAAAGCAAAGATGTAAGTTGGCTCAATTTTTCCAAGTCTTCTGACAAAATTCTCCAACCTCCAATCTTGTATGAACTGAAACAGTGTTAGAATGTCCCTCCTCCATTCAAAGGCAAACTCTGTCCAAATGAAATTCTCAGCAAAGTAGCTTTAGATTTTTTTTTTCGCAATTGTTGTGAAATTTGACCCTGGCTTCCAGCTCCTGGTGAAATGAGCTTTGGCTTTCTTGATCCTTACATCACACTTGCTGCGCAAAGCACTGCAGGTCTCTGCTAAACACAAGACCATAAGAACTAGAAGCAGGAGTAGGCCATCTGGCCCCTCGAGCCTGCCCCGCCATTCAATAAGATCATGGCTGATCTTTTTGTGGACTCAGCTCCACTTACCTGCCCGCTCACCATAACCCTTAATTCCTTTACTGTTCAAAAATCTATCCTTGCCTCAACTGCTTCACTGGGCAGGGAATTCCACAGATTCACAACCCTTTGTGTGAAGAAGTTCCTCCTCAACTCAGTCCTAAATCTGCTTCCCCTTATTTTGAGGCCATGCCCCATAGTTCTAGTTTCACCCGCCAGTGGAAACAACTTCCCTGCTTCTATCTTATCTATTCCCTTCATAATCTATAAGATCTCCCCTCAGTCTTCTGAATTCCAATGAGTATAGCCCCAGTCTACTCAGTCTCTCCTCATAAGCCAACCCTCTCAACTCCGAAATCAATCTAGTGAATCTCCTCTGCACCCCCTCCAGTGCCAGTATATGCCTTTCTCAAGTACTCCAGGTGAGGCCTCACCAGCACCTTATACAGCTGCAACATAACCTCGCTGTTTTTAAATGCCATCCCTCTAGCAATGAAGGACAAAATTCCATTTGCCTTCTTAATTACCTGCTGCACCTGCAACCAACTCCTTGTGATTCCTGCACAAGGACACCCAGATCCCTCTGCACAGCAGCATGCTGCAAATTTTTACCATTTATATAATAATCCATTTTGCTGTTATTCCGACCAAAATGGATGACCTCACATTTACCAACATTGTACTCCATCTGCCAGCCCCTCGCCCACTCACTTAGATTATCTATATCCCTTCGCAGATTTTCAGCGTCCTCTGCACACATTGCTCTGCCACTCACCTTAGTGTCATCTGTGAATTTTGACACACTACACTTGGTCCCCAACTCCAAATCATCTATGTAAATCGTAAACAATTGCAGTCCCAACACTAATTCCTGAGGCACACCACTAGTCACTGATCGCCAGCCAGAAAAACACCCATTTACCCCCACTCTTTGCTTTCTGTTAGTTAATCAATCCTCTATCCATGCTAATACATTACCCGTAACACTGTGCACCTTTATCTTATGTAGCAGTCTTTGGTGCGGCACCTTGTCAAATGCCTTCTGGAAATCCAGATACACCACATCCACAGGTTCCCCATTGTCCACTGCACATGTAATGTTCTCAAAGAATTCCACCAAATTAGTCAAACATGATCTTCCCCTCATGAACCCATGCTGCGTCTTACCAATGGGATAACAAAACCTGGGCACAACAAACGACCTTGCATTTATGTAGCACCTTTAATGCAGTAGGCCTGTGACAGGATCATTATGAAAGAAAATACAATGCTGAGTGACATAAGCAGATGTAGGGCTGGTGACCAAGATGTTAGTCAAAGACTTGGGTTTTAAGCGATGTCTTAAAGTTTATTTATTAGCGTCATAAGTAGGCTTACACTAACACTGCAATGAAGTTAAGAAAATCCCCTAGTCACTACACTCCAGTGCCTGTTCGGGTACACTGAGGGAGAATTTAGCACGGCCAATGCACCTAACCACCACGTCTTTTGGACTGCGGGAGGAAACCGGAGCACCCGGAGGAAACCCACACAGACACAGGGAGAACGTGCAAACTCCACACTGACAGTGACCCAAGCCAGGAATTGAACCCAGGTCCCTGGTGCTGTGAGGCAACAGTGCTAACCACTGTGCCGCTGTACTTAAAGGAGGAAAGCAAGATGGAGAGGCAGAGAGGTGTAGGGAGCTTAGGCTCCAAGCGGCTGAGGGCACGAACGGCTGAGGGCGGGGTTGGAGAAACCTAGCTGCGGGCGAGAACGTAGCTGGGATTCTCCGACCTCGCCCGCGGTTGGGATTCTCCAGCCCTGCTGCTGTGAATGAAGATTGGGCTGAGCGCCAAAGTTTCCCTTTTCGCTGGCAGCAACGGTGAGACTGGAGAAATGCGGCCGAGGACGGGTAAAGTCCATGGGGGGACTGGAAAACAAAACTGAGAATTTGGAAATCAGGCTGTTGTTCAAGCTGAAGTCAATGTGGATCAGCAAGAACAGGGGTGGTGGGAGAACAGGGGTGGTGGGAGAACAGGGGTGGTGGGCGAACAGGACTGGAGACAGGCAACAGGGGTCTGTGTGGCCTCTCAACTTTACAGAGAGGGTGGGACGTGATAGGTCAGCGGGGGTACAATGGAATAGTCAAATCTGGAGTGAGAAAGGAATGAATTAGGGTTTCTACTTTCTCAGAAGATTAAGGAAATTTGGCATGTCAGCTACGACTCTCACCAATTTCTACAGATGCACCATAGAGAGCATTCTTTCTGGTTGTATCACAGCTTGGTATGGCTCCTGCTCTGCCCAAGACCGCAAGGAACTACAAAAGAATCATGAACGAAGCCCAGTCCATCACGTAAACCAGCTTCCCATCCATTGACTCTGTCTACAATTCCTGCGGAGTTTGGAGAAGGGACCAAAGATAATGGCTTCAGTCTGGCAGTACTTAGTTGGAGGAAATTTTGAATGTTAGATAAGCAGCCTGATCATTTAGCAACAGTGGAGGGGTGGAGAGAGGTGGTGGTGGAGTGGTGTTACTGGGTGACATCTGCAAACCAGTGCTGTGTTTTTGATGAGATTGCCAAGGGGCAAGATGTAGATGAAAATCATAGAATCATAGATTCCCTACAGTGCAGAAAGAGGTCATTCGGCCCATCAAGTCTGCGCCACCCAGGCCCTATCCCTATAAACACCACGTATTTACCCAACTAATCCCCCTAACCTACACATCTTTGGACACTGAGGGACAATTTAGCATGGCCAATCCCCCTAACCTACACATCTTTGGACTGTGGGAGAAATTTGGAAATCAGAGGAAGCCAAGGATAGATCCTCAGGGGACACCAAAGATACCTAGAATCCTAGAAAGCCCACAATGCAGAAAGAGGCCATTTGGTCCATCGAGTCTGCACCGTCCACAATCCCACCCAGGCCCTACCCCCATATCCCCCCACTAATCCCTCTAACCTACGCAACTCAGGACACGAAGGAGCAATTTTAGCATGGCCAATCAACCTAACCTGCACATCTTTGGACTGTGGGAGGAAACCCACGCAGACACGAGGAGAATGTGCAAACTCCACGCAGACAGTGACCCAAGTCAGGAATCGAACCCAGGTTCCTGGAGCTGTGAAGCAGCAGTGCTAACCACTGTGCTGCCTGTACAAGAATAGGAAGAGAAGCCTGTGATGGAGATTCTCTGTCTACGATTAAATAAATTGGATAGGAAGTGGGAGGGAGGAGCCCCAGCCAGCTAGAGTAGATAAGAACATAGCAAATGGAATAAAATGCAGTGAAGTGTGAAATGTCCAAAAAAAAAAGCAGAATATTTTTTGAAGTTTAATTATTAGTGTCGCAAGTAGGTTTACATTAACACTGCAATGAAGTTACTGTGAAAACCCCCTAGCTGCCACACTCCAGCTCCTGTTTGGGTACACTGAGCGAGAATTTAGCACAGCTAATGCACCCTAACCAGCACGTCTTTCGGACTGTGGGAGGAAACCGGAACACCCGGAGGAAACTCATGCAGACACAGGGAGAATGTGCACAGACAGTGACCCGAGCCAGGAATTGAACCAAGGTCCCTGGCACTGTGAGGCAGCAGTGCTAACCACTGTGCCACCGTGCTGCCCATAATGAAGAGAGACTGGGCAAAGTTTGCATTCAGAGATATTCTTGTACCCGAATCACAGAAAGCTAAGATGCAGGTGGAGGGAGCAACTGGGAAGGCAAATATTATGTTGGTTTTTGCTACAGAGTGTAGGAATAAAATGATATCATGTCAATTATACAGTGCATTGCCTATACCTGAATATTATGTACAGTTTTAGTCTCCTTACCCAAGAAAAGTTACACTTGCTTTAAAGGGAGTAGAATGTGGGTGCACCAGATTGTTTCCCAGGATGAGCAATGGGCCAGCTCCATATTCCCTGCAGTTTTGAAGAGTAAAAAGTGATTTAATTCTAACATAGAAAATCCCGAAGGTATCTGACAGGGTGGATGCTGAGGATATGGTTCCTCCTGATTGGAGAATCCAGAACATGGGATCACAGTCTCCAGATAAGAGTTCAGCCATTTCGGACTGAAACGAGGAGAAGTTTCTTCAATGGTAGAATCGTATCACAGAATCCCTAAGATGCAGAAGGAGTCCATTCAGCCCATTGAGCCAGCATCAACAATCCCACCCAGGCTCTATCCCCATAACCCCACATATTTACCCCACTACTGCCCCTGACACTAAGGGGCAATTTAGCATGGCCAATCCATCTAACCCGTGTATCGCTTGGAGAGTTGTGTATCTTTGGGATTCTCTAACCCACAGAGTTCAGCTGTTGAGTCGATTCACCACAGAGACCAACAGAGTTTTATGTACTGGGAAGTGGAAAGGAGGGGGGGGATGGTTGGGGTGCAATGGGGAGAGGAACGAATTGGATTGGCCTCCTCTGTGTCCCTATGATCCAAAGAAAAGGAAATCAAATGCAAATCAGTTTAATAATCCGCAGTTGCTTCAATAAACCCCAGATGGCGCTCTGAGCTCAGTTTAAATTCGCAAGAATCTGTTCAGCATTTAAGTCTCATTGAACTGGATTTATCAAACTTGTTTCCTCAGCAAAATTAGAGGATTACTGAAATACCTTCCAAAAAATGTACTTCCTGATCTAAAACATGGTACTGAAACATCAGAAACCACTGAGATCTGCAGTGATATGGTGGTAATGGGATGAAGCTGTTTGGCACTGTAGCAGCACCAGTGATAACAATCACCATATCTTGTTACCTTATAGCCAGCACCAGACTAGAAAATAGAACCAGTTATTACTTCACAAGCCTGGGTTATCTCCACATAAAATCACCCCCAAACACTTCGATTTATTTCTGCAGAGTTCCTTTTGCTAAAATCCTGATCCACCAATCTCAATAAAAAAATATTGCACTTAATAAGTGGTCAGCTCCACAGTCTCTCGAGTCTGTCCCTCCATTCGATAAGATCGTGGCTAATCCTTGGTTTCACCCTGCTTCCCTCCCCCCATCCCCGCATTGTGCCTTGCACCACATTCCAAAGTATTTTATAGGCAACTAATTAAAGTTTATTTATTAGTCACATGTAAGGCTTACATTAACACTGCAATAAAGTTACTGTGAAATTCCCCTAGTCGCCACAGTCTGGCGCCTGTTCGGGTCAATGCATCTTAACCAGCACGTCATTCAGACTGTGGGAGGAAACCGGAGCACCCGGAGGAAACCCACGCAGACATGGGGAGAATGTGCAGACTCCACACAGACAGTGACCCAAGCTGGGAATCGAACCCAAGTCCCTGGTGCTGTGAGGCAGCAGTGCTAACCACTGTGCTACCGTGCTTCCCCGATTATTTCGGAGATGTAGCCATTGTCATGTTGTAAGAAATGGACCAGTCAATTGGTGCACAGCTAGCTCCCAAATTCAGCAATGTGGTAATGACCAGATCACCTACTTCTTAGTGGCTTTTTAAAAAATTAATTCATGGGACCTGGGCATCGTTGGCTGGCCAGCATTTATTGCCCATCCCTAGTTGCCCTTGAGAAGGTGGTGGTGAGCTGCCGCCTTGAATCTCTGCAGTTCACGGCATCCACATTAGTGATGATGGTCAAGGGATGAATTGGACGCTGGTGAGAATATGTTTATCTTTTGTTTAACCAGTCCCAAGGAATCTTTTCTGTTCAACTCAAAAAGCTGACAGGGTCTCGGTTTAACATCTCATCCGAAAGACAGCACCTCTGAGTGTGCTGCAGTCCCTCAGTACTGAACTGGGGTGCTTTTGTTTGCTGACTGATTAAGATGAATCCACATGTTATTTAACAAATCCAGTGGCTATTTGATAGTAGTGTTGCCGGTGCGATACCCTGACAGTATCCTGATCTATAATTCACTGAAATGGACTGTGTCTACTGAATAAATCGATCATTCCAATTCTCTTCTCGCACCCAATGGTGCGCTAAGGCAAACTCCCGCCAGTTTCCATAGCTATTAATTCCTGGAACAGGTTGCTAGTCTGTCAGCAGGAGCTTATGGCTTATAGCTTGAAGGGCGCTACTCCACGTCAAGCATGGCTGACCAGGAGTCTCTCCCACTCTTACCTCCAGCCATCAGTGTGTTTGGAAGGATTTTGCAGGTTGACACCCAACCTGTTTGGCCGCGTTATGAACGCACCTTCCTTGGACATCAAGTCCTGGGGTGGGACTCGAACACAGAGCTGCTGCTCAGAGGCAGCGATGTTACCCACTGCGCCACAAAACCTCCTCAGTGAAACAGATACACTGATTGCTAACATGAACCAGTGAATTGCACCTAAGGGTGCGGCGAGAGGGGATGGCAAGTGTGGCGGGAAGATTCAAGGACAATCAAAGAAACATTTAAACATGGTTTAAACAAGCATTGTTTTATACTTTCTGGATGTCCCATGATCATATTATAAAGTAGTTGTGTTCTATGTTATGAATCAAGCACTGCTAGGAGTTGTTTTTTTTTGTTTTTGAATGTATTTCTTATCAATAAAAAATTCGGTGTGGCACGAGCAAATTTTTATTCCGAAAGTGCGGCCCAGTGAAAAAAGTTTGGTTTAGTGAGTGGGATATAAAAACTTCCTGGCATGTCATGTACAAAATGCATGTTGTTTACACAATTGTGTGGATGTTCCAAGAGTGATATCTCAGGCAGTGTCCCATTAGTTAGGATATTTTCTTGAGTGTTTGAGTTGAACCTGTTTTATGCTGTAACATACTGGGGAGGTGGGAGGGGGGGAGGTGTTGAACTGACAGGGGCATGGTGAGATAATGGCGGGACATCTGGTATCTTAGTGAACAGCGAGACCAACAATCTATCTCCTTCACAAACGAGATTGAAGAATTGAGAAAGGGAGAACGGAAAGACAGAGAAAGAAATCGGGTGACTTAGAGTCAAATTAGGCGGGAAGGAGACATAAAGAAAGGGACATTGAGCGGGGAAAAAAGAGAAAGGAAAATAAACATTTACTAAAACTCAATTTTAAAAAAATCTCTAACAAGAATTTTGAGCCATAGAATCATTGCAAAGTTATAGCACAGAAAGAGGCCATTCGGTCTATCAAAACTCCTGTGTCTGCAGTTCTCCTGTGTGTCTAGTCACATGGCCACTTTGTATCTTAACTTTCTTCCTACTCTTTCCAGGTCAGGGGTCACCAGGTCACATGAGCCAATATTTCTTATTATTCAAGGAAACCGCAATTGATGCAAACTCTTAAGACCATAAGCTATAGGAGCAGAATTAGGCCATTCAGCCCGTCGAGTCTTCTCCACCATTCAATCATAGCTGATAAATTTTTCAACCCCATTCTCCTGCCTTTTCCCCGTAACCTTTGATCCCCTTACCAATCAAGAACCTATCTATCTCTGTCTTAAAGACACTCAATGACCTGGCCTCCACAACCTTCTGTGGCAATGAATTCCACAGATTCTCCACCCTCTGGCTGAAGAAATTCCTCCTCATCTCGGTTCTGAAGGATTGTCCCTTTAATCTGAGGCTTTGCCCTTGGACTCTAGTCTTTCTGACTCAAGGAAACATCTTCCCTACGTCCACTCTATCCAGGCCTTTCAGTATTCTTAAAAGTCTTTTTCAAACATTCTTTTAAATAATTGCAGACTCTACAGACCTTTATAACACATGACAAATTTCCCCTCAAGCGAAATAGTGTGAATGCTGGGAATAAAAGCTGGAAAGACTCAGCAGCTATGGTACAGACTCAGATTGTTAACTCGTTTTCTCTCTCAGAGATGCTGCCGGATCTGCTGGGTCGTTTTATTTCTGATTTTCCTCTTGCACTACATCTAGAACAAAGATCAGCTTCTACAGATGCACCTTAGAAAGTATCCATTCTGGTTGTGTCACAGCTTGGTATGGGGCTCCTGCTCTTCCCAAGACCACAAGGAACTACAAAAGGTCTTGAACGAAGCCCAGTCCATCACGCAAACCAGCCTCCCACCCGCTGCCTCGGAAAAGCAGCCAGCATAATCAAGGACCTAATACGCCCCGGACATTCCCTCTTCCACCTTCTTCCGTCAGGAAAAAGATACAAAAATCTGAGGTCATGTATCAACTGACTCAAGAACAGCTTCTCCCCTGCTGCCATCAGACTTTTGAACGGACTTACCTTGCATTAAGTTAATCTTTCTCTACACCCTAGCTATGATTGTAACACTACATTCTGCACTCTCTCATTTCCTTCTCTCTGAACGGTATGCTTTGTCTGTATAGCGCGCAAGAAACAATACTTTTCACTGTATCCCAATACATGTGACAATAATAAATCAAAAAATCACAATTTACATGGTGAGTTCTCCAAGGACAAATCACTAAATCTGAATAAGGCCATAAAAATGTAACTGTGGTTCATTTCTAGAGAGATAGGACTGAACAGCAGAGAAATTGTGTTAAACTTGTATCGAACTTTGTTTGGCCCACACTTGCACCATTCCAGTTTCCACGTTATTGATCTGATGTTTCTCCAGTGAGCCTGCCCCTGAAGTGGCTCAGGAGGCCTCATATTAATGAGGCCCAGGGCCAAACTTCCAGTTCGCCTCAGGTCAGTCCAATTAGGCTCAGGGATATCGGGCATTTCAAGGTCAACCTGTCTTTTGAAGCCTGGTTAGGTTTGATTTTGCCCCTCGCTGTATAAATCCACTTCAATGTTGCTGTCTGAATGACCCCTGGCAGGAAATGATCAGAGATCGTGAAAAAATTCATCAATTTTTCTGCTGAATGCACACTTGCCACTGAGGGGCAGCACAGTCCTCACTTCCATTCTGATGGTTACTGGCGGCAGTGCAGACTCCGAGCACGTATTGAAATGTGTTTCTTTTCACTCTGAATAAGTTAGCCCTCACTGCATGATGTAACAGCGCGGTTTTAATTCCAGGGAAACCTTATGGCCCAGAAAGGGGTTAGAATGTGGAACTCATTACCACGTGTAGGTAAATAGTATAGATGTGCTTTAGGGGAAAGCTAAATAAACACACAAGAAAGAAAGGAAAGGACATAGGAAATACAAAATAGGAGTTGGAGTAGGCCATTCGGCCCCTAGAGACTGCTTCACCATTCAACAAGACCATGGTGTGAAGATGCCGGCGTTGGACTGGGGTGGGCACAGTAAGAAGTCTCACAACACCAGGTTAAAGCCCAACAGGTTTATTTGGAATCACCGGTTTTTGGACCATTGCTCCTTCATCAGGTGAGTCTAACCGTAACCCTCGCCTGATGAAGGAGCAGCTCTCCAAAAACACGTCATTCCAAATAAACCTGTTGGACTTTAACCTGGTGTTGTGAGACTTCTTATGGATGTTCTCCTGCTGTAGTGCCCATGCTATCTCCATACCCCTTAATTCCCTCAGTCCGCAAAGGCGTATCAACCTTTGCCTCAAGGACTGAGCACACACAGTTCTTTGGGGTAGAAAATTCCAAAGATATACACCCCTTTGAGTCAAAAGAGTTCTCCTGCCGACCAATTATTCTGAGATTGTGAGCCCCCCACACCCCTTCCCCACGCCCCCCACCCCACTCCCACAGCCCCGTGTTCTCGATTGCCCAGACAAGGGAACTGTTTTATCAGCATCTACCCTGTCAATACCCTTCAGAATTTAACATGCTTTAGTCAGATTGCCTCGCGTTCTTCTAGATTCCAAAATTCAAAGCCTTGTCTGGGAGAATACAGGCCTACAGGATAGGACGATTATGTTGATGAGGTGGGACAAAATAAGGTGGGAGCAAAACGCGCGTGGAGCATGAACAGCAGCACGGACCAGTCGGGCCAAATGGCCTGTTTCTGTACTGCAAATTTGATGTAAATTCTATTTACGTTGTGTGATAGCGGAAGGATACTTGAAGTGAGGAATCCAGATGGTAATTGTTGAAAAACGTAACTGCAGAAAAAAACTTGCTGATGTTTATAAAAGCAATTTGCAGGGAAGTAAATTCTTGTCCGATGAGATGATCATTGTCTGTAATATTGTAGAAAATGAGAGAAAGTACCTGTGCCAAAGGTCCTGGGGGCTTTGTACAGAAGATGCTATTGTTGTTCTGGAAACTATTGATGTTTCTTTCTTTATTCTTGGAATATGGGCAAGAATTCCTAAATTGTCACGTACTCCTGCCTGCCAATCAGAAGGTGGGGGTTGACTTTCTCGAATTATTGTAATCCTGGCACGGGAATTATTGGCACGGGATACAAAAAAAAACTTGAATTCCCAGAACTCCTCACAGTATCAAAGAAGCCCAAAATGCTTAACATACCTTTTGAAGTCACTGTTGTAATGTAGGAAACACAGCAGTCAATTCGCGCACAGCAATGTGTTACTGACCAGATCGTTTGTTTTTAATTTTTTAAAATTCATTTGTGGGACACGTGCGTCGCTGCCTGGCCAGGATTATTGCCCATCCCTAGTTGCCTGAGGGCAGTTGAGAGTCAACCGCATTGCTGTGGCTGTGGAGTCACATGTCGGCCAGGCCAGGTAACGACGGCAGATTTCCTTCCCGAAAGGACATTAGTGAACCAGATTGGTTTTTCTGACAATTCACAGTAGATTCTTAATTCCAGATATTTTTTATTGAATTCAAATTCCACCATCTGCCGCGGTGGGATTCGAACCCGGATCCCCAGAACATTAGCTGAGTTTCTGGATTAATAGTCTAGCGATAATACCACTCGGCCATCACCTCCCCATCAGTGGTATGGATTCAGGGATAAACATCAGCCAGGACACTGGGGGAGAACCTGTCGGATTTTCTTCAGAATAATGCTATGGATCTTTTATGTCCACTTGAGATGGCAGGCAGGGTCGATATTTAACATCTCATTGGAGACTCTGTACTTCCAAAAATGTACTGCTCCCTCAGGACTGCACAGAGGCATCAGCCTGGATTGTGCGCTCATGTCCCTGAAGTGGGACCTCAGGCTACAACCTCTGTGCTATACAGCGCCATGAGTTCACATCTAACTGCCTTGCTTTTGTACTTTACAGTAATTCAGAAAAGGCACTGTGTAGGGCTGTAACACATTAATGAAATAATAGTGAATTTGTCCAGTTCATGGTGGTGTGGGTGTGATAGCATTGCTGTGACACTACTTTGAGATGTAGAGGGTTAAGCAAGTTCAACTCAATGTGACCAACAAAGCAAAAGCCTTTTTTTATTTTTTTTATTCGGATAAGCTTGTTTTATTTGGAAAGGGATTTGCTGTAAATGGTTTTGCCTTCAGTATAGAGATTCCACATTTCCAATGTCATTACAATATGTCGCACACTTCCTTATACTATATCCTCTGATTGCATCCTGGAACATGTCGCCCAACACAGCTGGAGTTATTCATTACCACACGTAATAGTCCGTGCTGTGTCCTCACCATTCTCTGGGTACAGTGCTAACTGTGCCAATCCCTCCTGACTACCTTATATTTATGGCCCTTCGTTTTGCTCTCTCCTACATAAGTGGAAATATTTACCCTTCATCTAGCCAATCAAACCCTTTCATAGTTTTAAGTTTAAGTTTACATTTATTTATTAGTGTCACAAGTAGGCTTACATTAACACTGCAATGAAATTACTGTGAAAATCCCCTAGTCGCCTGTTCGGGTACACTGAGGGAGAATTTAGCATGGCCAATGCACCTAACCAGCACGTCTTTCAGACTGTGGGAGGAAACCGGAGCACCCGGAGGAAACCCACGCAGACACAGGGAGAATGTGCAGATTCCACACAGGCAGTGACCCAAGCCGGAATTGAACCCAAGGTCCCTGGTTCTGTGAGGCAGCAGTGCTAACCACTGTGCCACCGTGCCACCCTTTCAAAGAGCTGAAGGAGATAAATTAGACCAGCAATTGGAATTAACTGACTGGATTGGTCTATAGAGAACTAGCATTGATTCAGTGTGCTGAACGGCCTAAGGACTCTATGGGGGCTTTTTTCCGCCCATTTTGGGTGGGTGAGAATGGCGGAGGAGGGGAGAATGGAGGGGGAGCCCCAAAAACAGCTTATGTGGAAGTTGGATTTCCCCACTAGATTGTCCCCCACTCCTGCCAGTGACATCATGGTGTTCCTTCCATACACGACGGGAACCCCATTTGAATACATCTAAATGCGATTAGTGGGCCACACTCTATAACATCCCCCCGCGTGGGAAATTACCCCATGGCGGCGCCACGTCACGTTGGCGGAATTTCCACAGGTTTTGAAAAACGTGGAAGTGACAAGCGGAATTAGCTGGGGTAGCACAGTCAGTACAACCCCCAGGGGGGAGAGGATCAGGCCTGGGCTGTACCTTGGCCACTGCCCCCAGCACTGCCTGGGCGTTACCCCTTAGGTGTTCCGGGAGGGCGGAGTTCCCTGCAGGGCAATTAGGATTGGGCAATGAATGCTAGTCTAGCCAACGACACCCATATCCCGTAAAATTAATTTAAAAAATATTGGGGTGCCCTTGATCTCACTGAAGCCTAAGTTCCTGGCAGGACAGGCTCAACCAGAACCCGCCACGCCAGCATGATGCTGTGGGACACACCCTCTGGATTATTTTCAGAGAGCTCGAAAACTCAGCAGCAAAAGCCAGCAGCAAAGCCGGTGGACTACACACCACTTTCCCCCCCTGAGTTGAGAAACTTCCACCTTTCAGCCTTTGCATTGGAGACCCAGCCTGTTCAATCTGTCTTTGTAATTATAACCCCTTAGTTCTGTAAATCCTCTTTGCATTTTGACTCGTGCCCAATACTCTCATTAAAATATGAAAACCAGAACTGTGCACGGTGCTCCAACTGTAGTTATCTCTGGGACATTATTAGACGGTTTCTATTCTGTGTCTCCCTTTTTCATTCATAAACACCCCAACAGTACAAGGCATGGGAGTAATGAAAGGAAACAGGGAGAAAAACAATTGTTGCTGCTTGGGGAATCTTCTAGAACGTAGGCTGCATTCTCCACTCTCACGAGCCCTGATGCCAGCGAGTACAGATAATTTGGCGCTCAGCCAAAGCTCCATTCACAGCAGTGGAACTGGAGAATCCCAGCCACGGGTGAGGTCGGAGAATCCTGGGCCACAGTCTAAAAAACAGAGTCAGGAGTGAAATTAGGAAACACTTTTCCACACAAAGATTGTCAGAAGTTTGGAACTCAGAAGCAAGAGGCAATGAATGTCAACTGTTGATTTTAAAACTGAGATTGATGGTTTTTTGCTGAACAAAAATATAAAGAGATTTGCAGCAAAGTTAGGTGGTAGGCCAATTATGACCTCATTGAACAGTGGGACAGGCTCAAGGTGCTAAGTGGCCTCGTCCTGTTCCTCTGTTCCCAGCACTTCCTGTGCTCACAGTCATGTTAACAAATACATCGAGGTTCGATGGTGCAGGCAACAGCATCCCTATGGCAATTTGGGATGTGTTTAGAAGGAGAATTATCAGTTGGTTCGTACCATCCAGAGACACGTATTCAAAGCATCCTTTCCAGTTGTATCACAGCTTGGGCTGGCTCCTGCTCTGCCCAAAACCACAAGGAACTACAAAGAGTCGTGAATGAAGCCCAATCCATCACGCAAACCAGCCTCACATCCACTGACTCTATCTACTCTTCCCGCTGCCTTGGGAAAAGCAGCCAGTATAATTTAGGACCCCACACACCGCAGACATTCTCTCTTCCACCTTCTTCCTTTGGGAAAAAGATACAAAAGTCTGAAGACATGTACCAACCGACTCAAGAACAGCTTCTTCCCTGCTGCTGTCAGACTTTTGAATGGACCTACCTTGCATGAAGTTGATCTTTCTCTACACCCTAGCTATGACTGTAACACTACATTCTGCACTCTCTCGTTTCGTTCTCTATGAACGGTATGTTTTGTCTGTATAATGTGCAAGAAACAATACTTTTTGCTGTATGTTAATACATGTGACAATAATAAATCAAATCAAATCAAATCAGTAATCACATGGCTACAGGATGATGTACAATTCCATTTGAACTTCACCTTAATGAAAATCAAGCTGTAATGCCACAGGGCAGAACCAGGTGATACTCTCCACTTGCCTGGGTGACTACATCCCCAACAACACGCAAGAAGCTCAACGCCATCCCAAACAAAACAGCCCAAACAACCAACCTCAACATCCACACCCTCCACCTGCAAGTTCCCCATCGCCCCCCCCAATCACAAACTACATTCTGACTTTGATATATACCAGCCGTTCTTTGTCAAAATCTTGGAATTCCCGACCCAACAACAGCCAATATCCATATAATGTCCTTAAAAGAGGAAGAGCAGCTCACAGGGAACTGTTCTGGGACTCTTGCTGTTTGTCATTTTCATAAATGACCTGGATGAGGAAGTGGAGGGATGGGTTGGTAAGTTTGCCGACGACACGAAGGTTGGTGGGGTTGTGGATAGTCTGGAGGGATGTCAGAAGTTACAGAGGGACATAGATAGGATGCAAGACTGCGGAGAAGTGGCAGATGGACCTCAACCCAGATAAATGCGTAGTGGTCCATTTTGGCAGGTCAAGTGGGATGAAGGAGTACAATATAAAGGGAAAGACTCTTAGTACTGTAGAGGATCAGAAGGACCTTGGGGTCTGGGTCCATAGGACTCTAAAATCGGCCCCGCAGGTGGAGGAGGTGGTTAAGGAGGCGTATGGTGTGCTGGCCTTTATCAATCAAGGGATTGAGTTTAGGAGTCCGGGGATAATGATGCAGCTATATAAGACCCTCGTCAGACCCCACTTGGAGTACTGTGCTCAGTTCTGGTCGCCTCATTACAGGAAGGATGTGGAAAAGATTGAAAGGGTGCAGAGGAGATTTACAAGGAGGTTGCCTGGATTGAGTGGCATGCCTTATGAGGATAGGCTGAGGGAGCTCGGTCTTTTCTCCTTGGAGAGACGAAGGATGAGAGGAGACCTAATAGAGGTATATAAGATGTTGAGAGGCATAGATCGGGTGGACTCTCAGAGGCTTTTTCCCAGGGTGGAAATGGCTGCTACGAGAGGACACAGGTTTAAGGTGCTGCGGGGTAGGTACAGGGGAAATGTTCGGGGGAAGTTTTTCACACAGAGGGTGGTGGGCGAGTGGAATTGGCTGCCGTCAGCGGTGGTGGAGGCAAACTCAATAGGGTCTTTTAAGATACTCCTGGATGAGTACATGGGACTTAATAGGATGGAGGGTTATAGGTAGGCCTAAAAGGTAGGGATATGTTCGGCACAACTTGTGGGGCCAAAGGGCCTGTTTTGTGCTGTAGTTTTTCTATGTTTCTATTTGGCATTAAGCAATTTAAGGAGTTGTTAGGCCAGATGACCAAGAGCTTGGTCAAAGAGGGAGGCTTCAAGAAACATCTTGAAGGAGGAAAGTGAGCTGGAGATTTGGAGAGGGATAGAGTGGGAATTCCAGAGCTTATGGTCCATGAAACTAAAGGAATGGCTGCCATTGGGGCAACAATGAAAGTCAAAGGCCAGGATTCTCCCAAAAAAAATCCAAGTCCCCAATTTGCAGGAAAATGGGGTAACTCCTACTCGTGTTTTTAGCATGATTTCCAGAGCAAATCCCCAACACTCGGAGCACTGCAGAGTGCCCTCTGAAAATCTGGGAGGGGGCCTATTCCCGTCTGAGAGGCCGGCAACATAGCGCTGAGTGCGCCCCTGCGCACGCACCAATCTGCCATGTCTTCTAAGGCAACCGGAGTAGATTATAATCCCACTGCTTTAAAACACAAGGGTTTCTAATAAACTGTTGCAGAGTGTTCATGACTTACAGAATCAAAGAATCTTACAGCATTGAAGGAGGCCATTTGGCCCATCATGCCTTTGTCAGCTCACTGAAAGAGCTGTCCAATTAGTCCCACTCCTCCTGTCCATTCCCTATAGTTCCGCAATTCCATCCCTTCAAATCATATCCAAACCCCCTTGAATCAGCTTCCACTGTTCTTACAGGCAGTGCATTCCAGAGCACAACCTACTGAGTAAAGAAAGAAATATCATTTTATTGCTCTGGTTCTTTGGCCCAATGTCTCTATCCCCTGGAAGAAATTCCTCCTGATTTACTCAATCAAAACCTTTCATAATAGAGAACATCTCGATGAAATCTCCCCTCTGCTCTTTGAGAATAATCCCAGCTTCTCCAGCCTCTCTCCATGTAAGCGAAGCTCTCCATTCATTGCTCCATAAATACAATTGACCTCAATACACCCCGTGCCCATTGATAGCTTTCCAACAGTGCTGGCTTTGGGAAGCTGTACCATGTGGGGAGATGGTTGCCATCATTTAATTTGATAGTGCAGATCAACCATAAGGTTTCTGATTCCTTCAATCTGCCAGAGTTGTGCAATGCCCAGAAAATGATTCTCTCTCCGACTGCCAAATACATTGCATCGACTGATAATTGTTTCACCTTTAACAAGGGTTGTTAGCCCAGTTGGTTCGAGTAGGATAACTCATTGTTTTTCTTGGAAGACCATTGCTTAAAACAACATTAAAACACGTCAAGCATGCTTCGAACCCAACGGACAAATGAATATAATCCATTGTAAAACAATCATTTGGCTCGTTTGAGCAGTACACTTTGATTGTTCCATCAATGCTAAACCATACGCCATCCAGAAATGCTGAACAGGTTCAAAATGATCACACACTGTTCACAACTGAGGAGACAGCAATGTACAAAGAGAATTGGATAGAGACTTCAAAAGGAAAGATTTGCAGGGGTATGGGGAAGAGCAGGGACGAGCAGGACTAATTGAATAGCTCTTTCAAAGACTGCACAGGCACAATAAATGGGCTCTTTCTGTGCTCCATGGCTCTGTGCTCCCATTGAAATACATCAAAGAAATCTGAATGCACCATAAATATTACAGTATTTCGTCTGAAATATTGAGTTACTTTCAGAGATGTGAAGATCAAGCTAAATCTTAGAATAACTAGGGCAATAATTATATAAAGTTACCGGCACTCCAAGTATCTTTCATGCATCGAATATAAATTGGTAAAACTAAGAATATTTCCTCACGAGTCTCTCATAGAAGCATATAAGATAGGAGCAGGAGGAGGCCATTCGGCCCTTCTAGCCTTCATCACCATCATGGCTGATCGTCCAACTCAATAGCCTAATCCTGCTTTCTCCCCATAACCTTTGCTCTCATTCGCCCCAAGTGCTATATCCAGCCGCCTCTTGAATACATTCAATGTTTTGGCATCAATTACTTCCTGTGTTAATGAATTCCACAGGCTCACCACTCTTTGGGTGAAGAAATGTCTCCTCATCTCCGTCGTAAATGGTCTACCCCGAATCCTCAGACTGTGGCCCATGGTTCTGGACTGCCCCACCATCGGGAACATCCTCCCTGCATCTACCTTTCAATTCCATTTGCTGACAACTATAACACTCATTTCAAATTTCTCTATAATATATATTCTATATTTACATAGCCAGGGGTGGTGGTGGAGGCAGATACGACAGGGACGCTTAAGGGGCTTTCAGATAACCACATGAATATGCAAGGAATAGAGGAATATGGACCAAGGGCAGACAGAAGGAATTTGTTTAATTTCCCGTCATGTTTGAGACAAGATTGTGGGCTGAAGGGTCTGTTGCTGTGCTGCAATGTTCAGTGTTCTGTGTGCTTATTGAACACAGGTGATGTGCTCATTTGTGAAGAAAGACTCTTGCATTCCTGTAGCACCTTTCAAAGCCACAAGGCATTCATTCTAAAGTGCTGTAGAACCATTGAAACATCTTTGAAGTGTAGTCAGTGCTGGAATGTGAGAAATGGGACGGCCAATTTACACACAGCAAGTTCTCACAAACAAAAATGTGAAAATGAGACAATAATCTGGTTTTTTTTAAAGATGGTATTGATTGAGAGATAAATATTGGTCAAAACTCTGGGGAAACACTGCTCTTCTTCAACAGAGTGCCACAGAGCATTTTATAGTCACCTGAGAGAGCAGGTGGGGCAACAGTTTAACATTTGACTTGATTTGATTTATTATTGTCACATGTATTAGTATACAGTGAAAAGTATTGTTTCTTGCGCGCCATACAGACAAAAGCATACCGTTCATAGAGAAGGAAAGGAGAGGGTGCAGAATGTAGTGTTACAGTCACAGCTAGAGTGCAGAGAAAGATCAGCTTAATGCGAGGTAGGTCCATTCAAAAGTCTGACAGCAGCAGGGAAGAAGTTGTTCTTGAGTCTGTTGGTACGTGACCTCAGACTTTTTTACTTTTCCCCAACAGAAGAAGGTGGAAGAGAGAATGTCTGGAGTGGGTGGAGTCTTTGATTATGCTGGCTGCTTTTCTGAGGCAGCGAACATCTCATCTGAGAGGAAGCACCTCTGAGGGTGCGGCACTCCCTCAGTACCACACTAGGAGCATCATCGTAGATTAAGTGTTCAGGCTCTTGAACCCACCAGCTTCTGACCCAATGGCTAGCCACTGAGTCACAGCAGGCACCAAAATTGAAAGCACCCTAATTACCAAGTAGTTTAATTCCACCTCCCCGAAACTAAACTTGCTGTTTGTGTAAAATTAGCCACGCAAAAGCCACTGGTATAGCAAGGAGCCTTTTGTGTCACTTCTGTGCTTCTGTGTATGCTGTGTGTTTCTAATGTAATTATTCCCACATTTGAGAGATTTATTCTGCAAGTTAAGTGTATTTATCTGGCAAGATTGTTAATACAGCTGCATTTGTTGTTTTGCCTCACTGATGTAGTGTAGTTTCTCCAACTGACACTACTTCACCTTTTCTCAAATCCAAGTCGCTCCCCTGATTACACAGTGTCCCTAGGTTACAGCGCTCTGATGCTGAGCAATGTGTATTATTATTACACTGGGAGCCCTGTGCAACTGCTCCGCCAACTTCAGCGATGTTTGATTTTTCACTGCACTATGTGTGTGCTTAAACGGAGCAGTTGTATTATCAGGAGACCTATTCCAGTGCGGACCAACAGCAACAGTGTACAAATCATTACTAAAAACACACAGGAATGAATCATACATTTTGGCAATGATTTGAAAAGATTCCTGGATGGATATTATTAACTGCATCAAAGCTGCTCACTGCGTGAGCCACAGCTATTAGTTAACAAGGAATTATAAACACTATTTGAATTGACTTAAACTGGAGCAATAAATTCCCAAGAACTGTTAATTAAACATGCTTTTTGGAGAGTTTTGTGAATGTATTTATTTAATCTTCCATCAGCAGATAGAGTAATTTTATGACGGTTGTACAGATAGTCTGAAGACGTGAAATATTGCAAAATCATCATTTTTAATTTTGTTTACATAAAAGCGGTATGGCACAGTGGTTAACACTGCTGCCTCACAGCGCCAGGGACCCGGGTTCCATTCCGGCCTCGGGTCACTGTCTGTGCGGAGTCTGCACGTTCTCCCCATGTCTGCGTGGGTTTCCTCCAGGTGCTTCGGTTTCCTCCCACAGTCCAAAGATGTACGGGTTAGGTTGATTGGCCATGCTAAATTGCCCCTTAGTGTCAGGGGGATTAGCAGGATAAATATGTGGGGTTACGGGAATAGGGCCTGGGTGGGATTGCGGTCGGTGCAGATTCGATGGCCCGAATGGCCTCCTTCTGCACTGTAGGGATTCTGTGATCCTATAATTCTATGAAAAGCAATTGTATTTCAAAGGAATTGCTTGCTAAGTGAATGTTTTGAGATGCTTTTTGAGAAGTGGCAGAAAGCTCCGTATAACTACAGCTCTTCCATATGTCATTCTGAATCAAAATCGTCATTCTTCTTTCTTCAATATTAGGAATCAATTTTCATGTTGCACTCACCGGCAATTCACAATGGGGTGCGACCATCCCCCTGCTCTGTGGGTACGAAGGGATTCTGCAGTTCATCACACCTGCTGAATGAAGCACTAGCGTGGTCACACTGGGGAAAGACCTTTCACCTGCTCCATGTGTGGGAACTGATTCACTCAGTCACAAAACTTTATGAGACACTGGCAAGTTCACAAGTCTTCAGGAGGTAGATTCTCCTGACTATTTAACAATTAATCACATGCAGGACTGACCCCCATGTTCATTCTGATAACTGTTTGTTTCTGCTGCTGTTCATTGCCCCGACTATCAGCTCGTGTGAACTATTCACGAATTTGCTCTTCAAGTTAAGAGAGACTAATTGCTGCACAAAATTAGATTCAAATCATAGAATCATAACAGTGCAGAAGGAGGCCATTTGGCCCATCAAGTCTGCACTGACCACAATCCCACACAGGCCCTATCCCCGTAACCCCACGTATTTACCCTGCTAATCCCCCTGACACAAAGGGGCAATTTAGCACGGCCAATCAACCTAACCCATACATCTTTGGACTGTGGGGGGTGGCGGGGGGGGGGAGCACCCGGAGGAAACCCACGCAGACATAGGGAGAACGTACAAACTCCATACAGACAGTGACCCAAGGCCAGAATTGAACCCGGGTCCCTGGCACTGTGAGGCAGCAGTGCTCACCACTGTGCCACCATGCCACTGTGCCATCCCAAATGTATTGAACAAAGGAACAGAGGACTAAGGAACAGGAGTAGGCCATTCAGCCCTTCAAGCCTGCTCCGCCATTCAAGAAGAACATGGCTGTGATCTGATTCTGTTTTGCTGTCTGCTTGCCCAACTCCCCCACCCTCACCACATTCTGCTTGACTCCCATGTCAATCTAAATCTACCTAACTCAGCCTTGAATATATTCCAGGATCCAACCTTCATTAATTTCTGGGGAAGAGAACTCCATAGGCTTACCACCCTCTGAGCGAAAATATTCCACCTCATCTCTATCTTAAAAGCGAGATTTCTTATTTTTAAGTTGTGTCCCTCATTCCTGGCTCCTTCATTATCTGTCTGAGATGCGCAGCATTAACTTGTTAATAGAATCATAGAATCATAGAATCCTACAGCGCAGAATGAGGCCATTCAGCCCATCGACTCTGACTATAATCCCACCCATGTCCTATCCCCATAACCCCATGCATTTACCCTAGCTAGTCCCCCTGACACTAAGGGGCAATTTAGCATGGCCAATTCCACATAATTTAATATGGTCTCTCCAGCTGGTAATCCAGTAATCAACACTAACAGCAACTTGCATTTATATAGCACCTTGAATGTGGCAAAACATTCCAAGCCACTTCACGGGAATGTTAACAAGCAAAATTTGACACAAAGTCACATAAGATATGCGGATGGTCAAACAAAAGATCGGTTAAGGCAAGGTTTGAAGTGAGGAGAGAGGGGTAGAGAGGTTTAGGGGAAATTCCAAAGATTTGGGTCCAAGCTGCTGAAGGCAAGGCCACCAATGTGGGAGCTTAGAAAATCACAAGCTGTACACGAAAACAGAATTGCAATGTGCTGAAATTTCAGAGGGGTGCAGGGGCTGGGGGAGGTTACAGAGATAGGGAGGGTTGTGGGGCTGGAGGAGGTTACAGAGATGGGGAGGGGAATAGGGGCTGGAGGAGGTTACAGAGATAGGGAGGGGAATAGGGGCTGGAGGAAGTTAAAGAGATAGGGAGGGGGGTAGGGGCTGGAGGAAGTTACAGAGATAGGGAGGATTGTGGGGCTGGAGGAGGTTACAGAGATAGGGAGGGCTGTAGGGGCTGGAGGAGGTTACAGAGATAGGGAGGGTTGTGGGGCTGGAGGAGGTTACAGAGATAAGGAGGGGTGTAGGAGCTGGAGGAGGTTACAGGTATATATTTCAACGGATTGCCTGGTTTCAGCATCTGGTTCATTTTAAATTTTATCCATCCACGTTGTAGATCATAAAACCTCATTTACAGTCATTGATTGGTCTGGAGTTACAAAGAAATTAAAGGAAGATAGAGCTTTGATTTCGATATCACCAGCACATCGTCACGATCTCCCAAAGCACTTTTAGCCAGTGTAATCTCTGTTAGAATGTAGGAAACTGGCAATCGGTGCACAGTAAGATCCCATAAACAGAAATGCAGGAATGATCTGTTTTTGTGATGTTGCTGAAGGATAAATGTTGTTTGAGCAGAACTCACCCAGTCTCTTTTCAAATAGTGGCCAAGGGATTTTTAATATCCATCTGAAAGGCTGACAGAAATCACCAGCGGCACTGCAGCATTCCCTCAGTACCACACTGGAAATGAGAGCTGAGGATCTAAACTAGAAAGAGTGCAGAAGATTTACTAGAGTGCTACCGGGACTTGATGGATTGAGTTATAAGGAGAGGCTGGATAGACTGGGACTTCTTTCCCTGGAGTGTAGAAGGCTGAGGGGTGATCTTATAGAGGTCTATAAAATAATGAGGGGCACAGATCAGCTAGATAGTCAATATCTTTTCCCAAAGGTGGGGGAGTCTAAAACTAGAGGGCATAGGTTTAAGGTGAGAGGGGAGAGATACAAAAGTGTCCAGAGGGGCAATTTTTTCACACAGAGGGTGGTGAGTGTCTGGAATAAACTGCCAGAGGCAGTAGTCGAGGCGGGTACAATTTTGTCTTTTAAAAAGCATTTAGACAGTTACATGGGTACGATGGGTATAGAGAGGGATATGGGCCAAATGCGGGCAATTGGGATTAGCTTAGGGCTTTAAAAAGAAAGGGTGGCGTGGACAAGTTGGGCCAAAGAGCCTGTTTCCATGCTTAAACCTCTATGACTCTATGACTCTATCTGTGCTCAAATCTCCAGAGTGGGATTTGACCACAACCTTTCTGACTCTGGGAGAAAGGCACTAAAACTCAGCTCAGAACAAGAATACACAGTATACCATACAAGCAATGCATGTTAACAGAATGGGGCTGCAGTGTTGTGGTGCTGGGGAGTTATTATTACTCCATGTGGATCAATAGCAGTGTAACCAGTTGGTATGAGTGACATCAAGTGTCTTGTCCATAGTAAAAACGATCCTGTGAATTTGATCAAAAGTAATTACAACTGCAAACCCCACTGCTCAATTGAAACTGGCACAGGGCTCTCTGCAACTGAGGAAAACAGAGTGAGATTTATTTGAACAAATACACTGTAGACTCATAAGCAGAGCCCAACTGCTACAGCTGCATCAGTTCTGCGTGTTCCCGCACTAAATCTCTTGTTGATTTTGGACGCTCTCCTCCTGTACCAGTCTCTGGGTGAATGAGCGCCTTCTGAAAACTATCCTGAAGCAGTTATAGCATCATACAGCATGGCAGGAGGCCATTTGGCCCACCATACCTGTGCCCGCTCCTTGAAAAAGCTATTTAATAAGGCTTGGGCTGTTAACTGATAGGTAACATCAGTGCCACACAAGTGCCAGACATTGGCCACCTCTAACAAGAGAGAATCTAACCATCTTTCATCACAATTCAATGCATTACCATCACTGAATCCCCCACTATCAACATCCTATAAATGACCTGGATGAGGAAGTGGAGGGATGGGTTGGTAAGTTTGCCGACGACACGAAGGTTGGTGGGGTAGTGGATAGTCTGGAGGGATGTCAGAAGTTACAGAGGGACATAGATAGGATGCAAGACTGGGCGGGGAAGTGGCAGATGGACTTCAACCCAGATAAATGCATAGTGGTCCATTTTGGCAGGTCAAATGGGATGAAGGAGTACAATATAAAGGGAAAGACTCTTAGTACTGTAGAGGATCAGAAGGACCTTGGGGTCTGGGTTCATAGGACTCTAAAATCGGCTCCACAGGTGGAGGAGGTGGTTAAGAAGGCGTATGGTGTGCTGGCCTTTATCAATCAAGGGATTGAGTTTAGGAGTCCGGGGATAATGATGCAGCTATATAAGACCCTCGTCAGACCCCACTTGGAGTACTGTGCTCAGTTCTGGTCGCCTCATTACAGGAAGGATGTGGAAAAGATTAAAAGGGTGCAGAGGAGATTTACAAGGATGTTGCCTGCATTGAGTGGCATGTCTTATGAGGATAGGCTGAGGGAGCTCGGTCTTTTCTCCTTGGAGAGACGTAGGATGAGAGGAGACCTAATAGAGGTATATAAGATGTTGAGAGGCATAGATCGGGTGGATTCTCAGAGGCTTTTTCCCAGGGTGGAAATGGCTGCTACGAGAGGACACAGGTTTAAGGTGTTGGGGGGTAGGTACAGGGGAAATGTTAGGGGGAAGTTTTTCACACAGAGGGTGGTGGGCGAGTGGAATCGGCTGCCGTCAGTGGTGGTGGAGGCAAACTCAATAGGGTCTTTTAAGAGACTCCTGGATGAGTACATGGGACTTAACAGGATGGAGGGTTATAGGTAGGCCTAAAAGGTAGGGATATGTTCGGCACAACTTGTGGGGCCGAAGGGCCTGTTTTGTGCTGTAGTTTTTCTATGTTTCTATGTTTCTATCCTGGGCGTTACCATCGACCAGAAACTGAACTGGACCAGCCACGTAAATACTGTGGTTGCAAGAGTGGGTCAGAGGCTGGGAAGTTTGTGGAGAATAACTCACCTGCTGACTTGCCAGAGCCTGTCCAGCATCTACAATGCACCAGTCATGAGTGTGATGGAATACTCTCCACCTGCCTGGATGAGTGCAGCTCCAACAACATTCTAGAAGCTCAATTGCATTCACAAAGAAGCCCACATGTTTGCCATCTCTTCCACCACTAATGCACATTGATGGCAGTGTGTACTATCCAAAAAATACACTGTAGTAACTTGCTAAGACCCCTTGGACATGACCATCCTAACCCATAAACTCTACCACCTGGAAGGACATGGGCAACACATGCATGGGAACACCACTACCTAGAAGGTCCCCCCCAAAGTCACCCACCATCCTGACATGCAAATATATCGGTCGGTCCTTCACTGTGGTTGGGTCAAAATCCTGGAATTCCCTCCCTAACAGCACTGTGGGTGTGCCTATACTGCATATAATATATATATGGACTGCAATGGTTCAAGAAGGTGGCTCACCATCACCTTCTCAAGGTTAGAGATGGGTGATAAATACTCCCCTAGCCAGCGATGCCCACAAACCAAGAACAAATTTTTAAAAACAGTTCTCACTGCCCTGTTCACGATCCGTTCCCCTGGAAACGTTCCCTTTTTTGGTGCATATTGAAGCTTCTATTGAATCTGCTTCTATTGTCCTTTAAGTCAGTGCATTGCAGACCAAAGCACCTCACTGAATCAACTAATTTCTCTTCATCGCTCCCCTGGCTTTTTTATTTCATTGAGGGACTTGGGCATTGCTGGGCCAGCATTTATTGCTCATCCCCAGTTGCCTGAGGGCAGTTGAGAGTCAACCACATTGTTGTGGTTTTGGAGTCACATGTAGCCAGAGCAGGTAAGGACGGCAGATTTCCTTCCCTAAAGGACATTAGTGAACCAGATGGGTTTTTCCGACAATCGACAATTATTTCATGGTCATCAGTAAATTCTTAATTCCAGATATTATCTTTTTATTGAATTCAAATCCCATCATCTGCTGTGGCGGGATTCGAACCCAGACCCCCCAGAACATTAGTTGAGTTTCTGGATGAATAGACCAGTGACAATACCACTAGGCCATCGCCTTATAGTAACGGGGGAGACAATGGCCTCGTGGTATTGTCATTATTGCTACTTATCTCTATCAGTTTTCTCTGGTTACTGAGTATCCTGTTAGTGGAAATAATTTCTCTCCCTTAAGTCTCATCAAACTGTCTCCCAATTCATGGGGGAAAATGTCTATAGTGTTTGCTGCAGTGACCGAGTGTGGTCTGAATTTTATCACTTTATAAAATATCTTCCTCTTGTATTTTTTCAGAATGCACCACTAATCTTTGTAGGTGCATTGATCCCAGATCCCCACTGCTGCCTGTGAATCTCATGATCCTTTGATTTATTTCTCTTTAATAAATTAGAATACAGGGGTTAGTGGGGTCTATCGAACATACAAGCATACGAATTAAGAGCAAGAGCAGCCCACTACTCCTGCCCTGCCATTCAATAAGCTCACAGCTGATCTGATTGTAACCTGAACACCACATAACCACCTACCCCTGATAACCTTTCACCCCCTTGCTTATTAAGGATCAATCTACCTCTTCCTTAAGGACTCAGCTTCTTTGCCTTTTGAGGAAGAGAGTTCCAAAGACTCGGTATCCACTGAAAGAAATAAATTTCTCCTTATCTCTGTCTTAACTGGGCAACCCCTTATTTTTAAACAGTGGCCCCTAATTCTAGATTCTCCCACAAGGGGAAACATCCTCTCCATCTATGTTGATGCTACATCAGGTTGCAAAGAAGGTGCAATGTGGGAGCTCAGCTGTTCAGAGAATCCAGACTTGGCCCCACCTGCTCCTTCCTACTCAAGATTTCAGGAGAATTCCCCTTGAATTGACAGCACGAGTCTGAACATGAATGAAGTCAATGCCTTGTGTTCCTCCCGAGAATCCGTGGGGAGAACAAATATCCAGTATCGGAGTGAAATAAAAACAGAAAACTCTGGAAACCTTCAGCAGGTCAGGCAGCAACACAGAGCAAAACAGGGTCATCCGCCTGAAACATTTACTCTGTTTCTCTGCACAGATGCTGCTTGATCTGTGATGCGCGACAATCAAGCACGAGGTACAAGGCTTCAGCGATTGAAGGCTTTTATTGACAAACAATGGAACTATCTAAACACGAGTACACCATTCCAGACTGGAGGGGTCCCGCCTGAGCAGAGGGTCTTATACCTCTCCCAGGAGGCGGGGCCCGACCGGGATGTGCCATAACAGCATCCACCACAGGTATATTAATCCCACAGTGTAAACACCCTAGCCCAACAACAACATTATAACAACCCCCACAGTGGCAACACCCTAACCCAACAGCAACATTGGAATAACCCCACAGTGGTAACCAACGATGGTTCACCACATTCACCCCTCCTTTGAAAACAAAGGCCGGCGGGATGCGAAAACAGACTACATATATACAAAAATCTACAAGTCCAGACGGTCTGGAGGACCGCACCGTCGCTGTGACCTCCTCAACACCGGTTGTGACACCGGAGCAGGTGCTTGCGGTGGCGTTCTCTCCAAAACAGCGTCCGGCTGTCCCCTCGAGGACTCACGGGCCGGTTGACCCTGGTGAAGCAGTGGTGCAGGGGATCCCGGTACCTTCTGTGGTGGCGTCGATCTCCGAGTCTCAGGCAAGCTGTACATGGGAGTATAACTGTTATGCACTGGTCCCGGTGCTGACCGCACCACGTCCGGGGAAGAAATAAGTGATAGGGGATTCGTGACAGGGGGTATGGGAACGACAGGAGTTGCTACGTCCCCTGCGGGCGCCAGGTCTCGAATCGAGACTGTGTCCTCTCGCCCGTCAGGATATGCCACATAGGCATACTGAGGGTTGGCGTGGAGGAGTTGGACCGGTTCGACCAAGGGGTCGGACTTGCGGGCCCTTACATGTCGCCGCAGAAGGACGGGTCCTGGGTACGTCAACCAGGCTGGTAAAGATATCCCCGAGGACGACTTCCGAGGGAATGAGAACATCCTCTCGTGGGGAGTAGCATTGGTTGCCGTACACAGGAGGGAGCGAATGGAATGAAGCGCATTTGGAAGGACCTCCTGCCAACGGGAGACTGGAAGGCCCCTGGACTTCAGCGCCAATAGGACAGCCTTCCAGACTGTAGGATTCTCTCTCTCCACCTGTCCGTTGCCCCTAGGGTTGTAACTCGTGGTTCTACTAGAGGCAATCCCGTATGAGAGCAGGAATTGCCTCAAGTCGTTACTCATGAACGACGAGCCCCTGTCGCTATGTATGTAGCAGGGGTACCCGAACAGGGTAAAAAGATCACGGAATGCCTTGATCACCGTGGCAGTCGACGTGTCCGCACAGGGGACAACAAACGGGAACCGGGAGTACTCATCTATGATATTGAGAAAGTACACGTTCCGGTCCGTTGAGGGAAGGGGGCCCTTAAAATCCACACTCAGCCTCTCGAAGGGGCGAGTGGCCTTGACCAATTGTGCCCGGTCAGGTCGGTAAAAGTGCGGTTTGCATTCCGCGCAAATCCGACAGCTTCTTGTTACTGACCTGACATCCTCCACCGAGTAGGGCAGGTTGCGGGCTTTGATGAAGTGGTAGAGCCGAGTGACCCCAGGATGGCACAGGTCATTATGGAGGGCGTTCAAGCGGTTCTCCTGCATGGTAGCGCATGTTCCACGCGAGAGGGCATCCGAGGGCTCATTGAGTTTCCCTGGACGATACATAATATCGTAATTATAGGTGGAGAGCTCAATTCTCCACCGCAAGATCTTGTCATTCTTGATCTTGCCCCTCTGCGTATTACTGAACATAAACGCCACGGATCGCTGAATGCCGAATTTCGGGACCTTGAAGGGTGCGGGAAAAAAACGCGACGGGCCTGCCTGCCTGGTTTAGTGTGGCGGCCAGGGCGAAATCCGATGCATCACTTTCCACCTGAAAAGGGATGGATTCATCCACCGCGTGCATCGTGGCTTTCGCAATGTCGCTTTTCAAAGCCTTGAAGGCCAATTGGGCCTCCGGCGTGAGTGGGAAAGTCGTGGACTTGATGAGCGGACGCGCTTTGTCCGCGTAGTTGGGGACCCACTGCGCATAATAAGAGAAGAAGCCGAGGCATCTCCTCAGTGCTTTTGCGCTGGCGGGCAAGGGAAGTTCAGTAAGGGGGCGCATACGGTCTGGATCAGGGCCAATGACCCCGTTTTCCACCACGTATCCCAGGATAGCTAACCTGCGCTTACGGAATACACACTTCTCCCTGTTATAGGTCAGATTCAGGCGAGACGCAGTGCGCAAAAAGTTCTGGAGGTTTGTGTCATGGTCCTGCTGGTCATGGCCGCAGATGGTGACATTATCCAGGTACGGGAAGGTAGCCCGCAACCCGTTCTGGTCCACCATTCAGTCCATAGCACGCTGGAAGACCGAGACCCCATTGGTGACACCAAATGGAACCCTAAGAAACTGATACAGACGACCATCCGTCTCAAAAGCCGTGTATTGTCGGTCCTCTGGGCGGATGGGGAGTTGGTGGTAGGCGGACTTAAGGTCTATGGTGGAGAACACCCGGTACTGCGCAATCTGATTGACCATATCAGATATGCGCGGGAGAGGATACGCATCCAGCTGCGTATAACGATTAATGGTCTGACTGTAGTCGATGACCATCCGGGGTTTGTTCCCGCTTTTAACCACCACGACCTGTGCTCTCCACGGACTAACGCTGGACTGTATGATCCCTTCTTTGAGGAGCCGCTGAACCTCAGATCTGATGAAGATCCGGTCTTCAGTGCTGTAACGCCTACTTTTAGTAGTGATGGGCTTGCAGCCTGGTACCAGATTCTTAAATAAAGAGGGTGTGGTGATCTTTAGTGTGGAAAGATTGCATGCGGGGCGCTTTGGACGATTTGGAGGCTGCGGCTGATTCCCTACTGCCAGCGAAGGGAGTGGCCCACCGTACTGTAGGATCACACTCTTCATGTGGACCATAAAGTTTAGTCCGAGGAGAATTGGCGCGCAAAGATGCGGCAACACAAGGAGCCTGTATCGCTCGTAAATTGTGCCCTGCACCTCCAGAGTTACCACACAACGTCCTTGGATCGGTACAGACCGGGACCGTGATGCCATAGAAATTGTCTGTTTGGCAGGTAGAACCCGGAGTCCACACCTCTTTGCAGTGTCAGGGTGAATAAAACTCTCGGTGCTCCCACTGTCAAACAGACAATACACAGTACGACCATTTACCTTGATGTTCATCATTGAACAGTCAAGCCTGTGATGCTTAGCCTGGTCCAGGGTGATCGACGCCACTATTGGCCCTTGGACGTCACTGCAGGCAGCCGAGGTTGATGCTGAGGACTCCTGCTGGTCGCTCCTGGTCGTCGTCGACCAAGATGGCCGCCCCCATGAATCGCACGTGGGTGAGGGCGCCAAGCGTAGCGACTCCTGGTGGTCATCCTCCTCCTCCGCCAGCCACAACGGCGTCGTCCTGGGCTCGCACGTGGTCGGACCTCGTGGGTACTGCGACGTCAATGGAGATTGTCTCCGTTCTGGAGGGTCACAGGCTGCACTGCCGTTCTTGGGCTTCGATCTGCAGACTTTCGCGTAGTGCCCCTTTTTACCGCACTGACTGCAGATCACCGTTTTAGCTGGACACTGTTGCCGTGGATGCTTGGCTCCTCCGCAAAAATAGCACCGCGGGCCGCCTGGGGCTGCCGCCGTCGTCGGGTCGATATGGGAGCGCGAGCCCGTGGGGCGAGGAGGGATTTGTGACTGCTCCTGCCACGTTGTCTCCACGTGGTCTTCTGGATACAGGGCCAAGCTTTTCGACGCCGCCTCCAGCATCTCAGCCATCTCCATCGCTTGGGTCAGGTTGAGATTCCCTTTCTCCAACAGCTTGAGCCGGATGTACGAGGACCCTACCCCTGCCACAAACGCATCTCGGGCGAGGTCATACATGTACTGCTCAGCCGACACAGCTTTGCAGTCGCAGCCCCTGGCAAGCTGCAAGAGCTCATTGGCGTAGTCCTCCATGGTTTCGCCCGACTGCCGACGTCGTGTAGCGAGGAGGTAACGAGCGTGGATCTCGTTGGGTGGTCTCGTGTATCGCTTTTTCAAGAGCTCGAGAGCCCTCGGGTAAGTGGTGGCCGCACGAATCGCGAGGTAGACAGTGTCGCTTACCCTCGCATGGAGGACCTGGAGTCTGTCGTTATCCGTAGTAACTGCTGCAGAGGCTGCCAGGTAGTCCTCGAAACACTTCAGCCAGTGGTCGAAGGTGTTAGAGGCACCGACCGCACGTGGGTCCAGCGTCAGACGCTCTGGTTTCAGCATTTGCTCCATACTCTCTTTACTGTCGAGAGTTTCGTGTTTGTCAATAAAATTGATGCGCGACAATCAAGCACGAGGTACAAGGCTTCAGCGATTGAAGGCTTTTATTGGCAAACAATGGAACTATTTAAACACGAGTACACCATTCCAGACTGGAGGGGTCCCGCCTGAGCAGAGGGTCTTATACCTCTCCCAGGAGGCGGGGCCCGACCGGGATGTGCCATAACAGCATCCACCACAGGTATATTAATCCCACAGTGTAAACACCCTAACCCAACAACAACATTATAACAACCCCACAGTGTCAACACCCTAACCCAACAGTAACATTGGAATAACCCCACAGTGGTAACCAACGATGGTTCACCACAATCTGTTGAGTGTTTCCAGAATGTTCTGTTTTTAATTTCAGATTTCCAGCATCTGTGGTATTTTGCCTTTGCATTGGATAGGAAGACAAAAGGACAAAAGTGCTTTACAGCCAATGAAGTACTTGCCAAGTGAAGTCACTGCTGTGATGCAGGAGACATGGCAGACAATTTGTGCCGAGCAAGATCCCACAAACAGCAATATGATAGTGATTATATATTGATGATGTTCATAGAATCATACAGTGCAGAAGGAGGCCATTCAGCCCATCAGGTCTGTACCAACCACAATCCCACCCAAGCCCTATCCCCATAACCCCATGCATTTACCTTAGCTAGTCCCCCTGATGCTAAGGGGCAATTTAGCACGGCCAAACCACCTAACCCACACATCTTTGGACTGTGGGAGGAAACCGGAGCACTCGGAGGAAACCCACACAGACAGTGACCCAAGCCAGGAATTGAACCCGGGTCCCTGGAGCTGTGAGGCAGCAGTGCTAACCACTGTGCCATCCTGATGAATGGTGGAGCAGGCTCGAAGGGCCTACTCCTATTTTCTAAAACCAGCATGTGTCGAAACCCGGGATTGAACCAGGAACCTTTAGATCTTCAGTCTAACGCTCTCCCAACTGAGCTATTTCAGCTTAGTTGAGGAACAAATATGATCTAGGAGAACACCCCGGTTTTTTTTGAGATTCAGTGGGATTACTTATATTCAGCTGAGAAGACATTAAGGGTTTAACATCTCATCTTTAACATCTCATCAATAAAGATGGTGTGCAATGAACGATCTCTAAACTTTCCCAAATTTTTTGCGATTGGCAATCAACAATAACATGACAATCATGACAAGCTCATTAAATGCTGATTTTTCTGAGATATAAAACCAAATAGAATTGATTGAATTTTGTGTGCCATCACACCTTAGTCAGGTATAAAGGCCTAGAATCCTTTATCGGCCTCACACTGTTGTTGCCTGTAGATGTGGGGAGCCTTTCTTGTTGTCTTATCAATAACAAATCACAAAGGGCCATTCAATCCTCACAGCCTGATCTGTGGTTCTAGCTTGGCATTTCTTACTTTCTAACTATAGATGAGATCTTGCTGAAGGTAATGGCCTTTGATTGAAAACATTTATTTACAAAGGTTAAGTAAGACCAAGACTTGGCTGGAGTTACTTGCTAAGAAGCTTCTCACTCATCCCCCTCAGTGAGTGACATCACTATGGCATTGCTCCTTCAGCACATGCTCAGTAGCAAACACTCAAGTTAACCCTTTACTCCACAACCAGTCCATGCTGATGCTTATGGTCCAACCAAGTCTTCACCCACCCTTCTTCATATAACCTCCAGCAACATATCTTTATAATCCTATCCTCCCCAGATGCTTATTTAGCTTCTCCTTAAAAGCATCCAAACTATTTGTCCCAACTAATGCATGGAGTAGTGAATTCCATATCCTGACCACTCTCTGAATAGGAACGTGTCTCCTGAATTACCTATTTGAATTATTAGTGAGTATATTATATTATATTATATTATATTATATTATATTATATTATATTATACTCCTGGTCTCCCCAGAGCATGGAAACATGTTCTCCACATCTATCCTTTCAGAGACCCCATTGTAAATTTTCGAGATCTCAATCAGGTTATCCCTCTGAAATAACTCCTCCAAGACCGGTATCCCTTCACCAGATTTACTTTATTTACAAACTCCTAAGAGTGCTCCTGGTACAAAGTCAAAATCCGGAGTGGCAGTGGACCTGGCACTCCCATATTTATATACAGGCAAGGCTCCATGATTGGGCAGGCAATTATTACCTCAATCAGGGAGCTCATACCCCAAGAGGCCAACCTCATGGGCCTCGTTGAGGTCATTCCGCCCTTGGCCTCCTCTTTCCTGCGCTGGTGAGCCGTAGCAGAGCTGCCGCCACAGGGTTAAACTTCCTGAAATGTGTTGTTGGCAGTTGTCGAATCTTGCAGAGACTAGTTATGGCTTGTTGTAAAGCTTCCTCTAATCCACAGGATGATGACACTGATATAAGATTGCAATGCCACATCCTGGTGATAACGTCCTTCGGAACAACTCACACCAGATGGCAGAGAAAAAGGTGATGCCGGAAAGAAAATCTAATTGCACATATCAAAGTACCCCTTTTCAAAAGTTCATGAAACAAGGATGAGGAAGCCATTCAGCCCATCCTGATGGTACAAACCCTCCCACATAACATTAGCACTGCTGCCTCACAGCGCCAGGGACCCGGGTTCGATTTCAGCCTTGGGTCACTGTCTGAGTAGAGGTTGAACGTTCTCCCTGTGTCTGCGTGGGTTTCCTCCGGGTGCTCCGGTTTCCTTCCACAGTCCAAAAGCTGTGCAGGTTAGGTTGATTGGCCATGCTAAATTGACCCTAGTGTCAGGGGGATTAGCAGGTAAATGAGGATTGCAGGAATAGGGCCAGGGTGGGATTGTGGTCGGTGCAGACTTGATGGGCTGAATGGCCTCCTTCTGCACTATAGGGATTCTATGATTCTATACATTATTTCTTAGTTCTAAAATGTATACCTCACCATCCTAATTAAATTCGATTCAATGTGTGAACCAGAATTTCCTGACGTTAACCCTAAATTTATATTTTGAATCCTGTCTCATTTTCACTGAGGTGATTTTGTGGAATAGCCTTGCTATAATCTCCCAGACGTCACATTCAAGAACACTTCTTTCTCACCTCCACACTGCTTCTTCAAACTCTTGTGCTTGACTCAAAGGCTCAGGGTCATGGTTCCTCTCAGAGTCATTTCCAGCACTTGAGAATCATACAGTGCGGAAGGAGGCCATTCGGCCCATTAATCCTGCGCCAACAACAATCCCACCCAGGCCTTATCCCCATAAACCCCACGCATTCACCCTGCTGGTCCCCATGACACAAAAGGGCAATTTAGCATGGCCAATCCACCTAACCAGCACATCTTTTGGACTGCAGGAGGAAACCGGAGCACCCAGAAGAAACCCATGAACACACAGGGAGAACGTGCAAACTCCACACAGTCACCCAAGGCCGGAATTGAACCCGGGTCCTTGGCGCTGTGAGGCAGCAGTGCCAACCACTGTGCCACCATGCCGCCGAATAGAATAGGACATAGGATAGAATATAAAGAGGAGCAGGTTTTGTTCCCGCTCTCCAAAGCCCTGGGAGTAGTGTGTACATTGTACCATTGGGAGGAATTCAGAGCAAATTCACCAGGAGGTTATGAGAACTCTGTTGGTTAGGATATGACGAGAGATTACATAAACCAGGCTTATTTGCTGGAACATGGACGGTTAAGGGTGATTTGACTGAGGGTTTTGGGATTTTGAGAAAAATGAACATATATGTTTTGCATTGTGTAAAAACATAGATTGGTGGGGGAGCTTGTGTCAAGGAAATATTACATTCAAATCAGAGCCACGACACTCAGGAGCAAAGATAGAAAATACTCCTTCATGAAAAGGATAATAAAAGTGAGGCATTCTCTCCCACAAAATGGAGTCACTGGCTCAATCATATTTTTAAATCTGATAGATTTCTGCTGGAGTGATGTATAAAGCTCAGGATCTGGAGCTAAAGTGAGTGGATAGAGTTAATATACAGATCAAGTATGATCTTACTGAATGGAGGAACAGATTTGAGGGGCTGAATGGCCTCTTCCTAAACCAATGATCTGTGTGTGATACAGTATATTCTGTAGAAAGGATGGATTCAAATGGGCTTTTCTCATTCCCAGCTGTATGTTATTAACAAGACAGAATTTTCAGGAGGTATAGATTTACTTGCAGGGTGGATTATGTACAAGGAGACTTATTACTAAACGACAGTTAACATTAAATACTAAAAACAAACAGGAAAATCATCAGTGAAGTTCCACATGGAATGTCGCTCTGCTCCTGCCCTGTGAAGTTAATGTTTACTTTAACATTTATCGCATAGAGAATGAGGAAAACATAAATAGTCTACTCGAATGTAAAGCTACTACTCATTGGCCAGTGGGTCAATATACTAATTACAGCTTTCTTCAGCCAAACATAATTGCAGCACAAGTGCAACACAGCTTCTGTATTTAAATCAATTTATTCAGTCATTAATTATCTTTCATTGGAAAATGTGTTCATGTTAATGTTTAATACCAGTCGGCCGGGTTCAGTAAACTAAATTACCATCCCTTCTCCACTGAATTATGTTGGTTTATACGCTCCCATTTCCCATCTCAGATTTCATCAGCAAACAGGTTTTTTCTTGCTGTTTCTTGCTCACTAAAGCAGCTGCTGTCCATTGTCAAAGTGGCGCATACAAAGACTCCTCAAATTATGGAATTTAACTTGAGGATATCAGGTGGGTATTGCTCTAGATCCCTCAGGTTAAAAAAAATCCTTTTGAATTTACTTAAAAGTCGACAATGTTTTAAATTTATATTTGATTTGATTTGGTTTGATCTATTATTGTCACATGTATTGAGATACAGTTAAAAGTATTGTTTCTTGCACGCTATACAGACAAAGCATACCGTTCATAAAGAAGGAAAGGAGAGAGTGCAGAATGTAGTGTTACAGTCATAGCTAGGGTGTAGAGAAAGATCAACTTAGTGCAAGGTAGGTTCATTCAAAAATCTGACAGCAGCAGGGAAGAATCTGTTCTTGAATCGGTTGGTACGTGACCTCAGACTTTTGTATCTTTTTCCCAACAGGAGAAGGTGAAAGAGAGAATGTCTGAAGTGCGTGGGGTCCTTGATGATGCTGGCTGCTTGTCTGAGGCAGCGGGAAGTGTAGACAGTTTTAATGGATGGGAGGCTGGTTTGCGCGATGGACTGGGCTTCGTTCACAACACTTTGTAGTTTTTTGTGGTCTTGGGCAGAGCAGGAGCCATACCAAGCTGTGATACAACCAGAAAGAATGCTTTCTATTGTGCATCTGCCAAGGTTGGTGAGAGTTGTAACTGACATGCCTAATTTCCTGAGCCTCCTGAGAAAGTAGAGGCATTGGTGGGCTTTCTTAGTTATAGCGTCGGCGTGGGGGGGACCAGGACAGGTTGTTGGTGATCTGGACACCTAGAAACTTGAAGCTCTTGACCATTTCCACTTCGTCCCTGTTGATGCAGACAGGGACACATCCTCCGCTACACTTCCTGAAGTCGATGACTATCTCCTCTTTGTTGACACTGAGAGAGAGATTATTGTCGTCACCAGTTCACCAGATTCTCTATCTCTTTCCTGTACTCTGTCCTATCATTATTTGAGACCCAACCCACAATGGTGGTGTCATCGGCAAACTTGAAAATCAAATTGGAGGGGAATTTGGCCACATAGTCATACGTGTATAAGGAGTATAGTAAAGAGCTGAGGACACAGCTTTTTGGGGCACTGGGTGTTGCGGATGATCGTGGGGGAGGTGTTGTTGCCTATCCTTACTGATTGTGGTGTGTGGGTTAGGAAGTCTAGGATCCAGAGGGAATCTAGAGGGAGGTGCCGAGACCCAGTTTGGAGATGGGTTTTGTAGGAATAATGGTGTTGAAGGCTGAGCTGTAGTCAATAAATAGGAGTCTGACATAGGTGTCTTTGTTATCTAGGTGTTCCAGGGTTGAGTGCAAAGCCAGTGAGATGGCATCTGTTGTGGACCTGTTGCAGCGGTAGATGAACTGTAGTGGATCCAGGCAATCTGGGAGGCTGGAATTGATTCGTGCCATGACTAACCTTTCGAAGCACTTCATAATGATGGATGTCTGAGTCACCGGACGATAGTCATTAAGGCACGCTGCCTGGCCTTTCTTTGGTACCGGGATGATGATCGTCTTCTTGAAGCCTCTCACTGCCTCTCCTCATAGAGCCCACGAGTCTGCAGTGACAGGTAAGCAAGCGGTCACTGCAACTATTCTGTAAGAGTGACACTGAATAGGACACTAGAGAGTAAGTAGCTGAACTATTTGTCGTGAATTCTATTTGACCTGGCTGGTATCTCTCATTCTGTCCTCTGTAAATTCAAGCTTATCCAGAACACTGCTGTGTGTGTCCTACCTTGCACAAAGCCCCAGTCACCTTTCACCCCTGTACCTACACTGGCTCCCACACAAGCAACATCTTGATTTCAAAATTCTCATCCTGCTTTTAAAATTCCATCGTAGCCTCTCCCCTCCTTGTCCCTGTAATCTGCGGTAAGAAGTTTAACAACACCAGGTTAAAGTCCAACAGGTTTATTTGGTAGCAAAAGCCACACAGGCTTTCGGACCTCCAAGCCCCTTCTTCACTCACCTGAAGAAGGGGCTTGGAGCTCCGAAAGCTTGTGTGGCTTTTGCTACCAAATAAACCTGCTGGACTTTAACCTGGTGTTGTTTACCCCAGTCCAACGCCGGCATCTCCACATCCTGTAATCTGCTCCAGCCCAACAATCCTGAGATACTGGCTTTTTCATCAACTCCGATTTTAATCGCTCCACCATCGACAACTGTGCCCTCAATTCCCTCAGTCTCAAGCTCTGGAATCCCCACCCAAAAGCTCTTCAGTGTCACTGTCCTCCTTCGAAAGCCTCCTCAAAAACCTTGTGCAGGTTCATCACTACCTGTCCTCATATCTCCTTGTGTGGCTCAATGTCATATTCTGTTTTCTGGTTCTCCTATGCAGCACTTTGGGATGTGTGTTATATATATGTCCTCTTTCCACAACAACAATCAGTTTAATAATCTGAAGGGTGACTATAAGGAGGAAACTGACAAAGCAGCACTCCCTCTGGACTGGAGTCAGTGTCAGCTTAGACACTCAAAAGTCATGACGTGTACAATCTCAGCCAGAGGTTCGCGCAGTAGCAACTAAACCACATGAACACAGATCAGCTGTTGCAACTTTTCATCAACTCCCACTGTGGAGAATCCGTTTGAAACCTCCAAGCAAAACCATGACAATTCAGCAGCTATGGTAACTGTATAATCCATATCCTCATCATCAAAGTAGCTCTGGATATTTTGAAGGAGTTTTTGTTATTGTGTGTGTCGGGGCCTGAAAAAAAGGATAAATGAAAGAAAAATGAAAAGAGTGTGTTTTCTTGAAATATGGGTAAATTTAATGAAAAAGACATTTCCCATTGTTCTTTGTTTTCTTGCGAGTTTCAATATCCTGTTTACTGGGCCCAATCCCGTGAACAGATACTGTTTGTTTGAGTGATGTAAGCTAAGCCAATCCGTTTTCTAGAGAGCTGCACTTTAAGCCAATCAGATTACTTAGGGGGAGGGAAAAAGAAAAAACGGCGGGAGGCAGAGGGAGCTGCAGTGGGGAGACACATGGGGAAGAGGAAGCTGCAGTGGGGAGACACACGTGGGGAAGAGGAAGCTGCAGTGGGGAGACACACGTGGGGAAGAGGAAGCTGCAGTGGGGAGACACACGTGGGGAAGAGGAAGCTGCAGTGGGGAGACACACGGGGGGGAAGAGGAAGCTGCAGTGGGGAGACACACGTGGGGGAGAGGAAGCTGCAGTGGGGAGACACACGGGGGGAAAAGGAAGATGCAGTGGGGAGACACACGTGGGGAAGAGGAAGCTGCAGTGGGGAGACACATGTGGGAAAGAGGAGCTGTTTCCATGCGGTAAAAACCCAGTTTTAACGTCGGGGCAAATAATATTTGTGGACTAACATACTTCACAGTATGGGCACAAATATTACTGTGCAGTTAAAGCTCGTGTTTGTCGCAGTTTAGTAACTCGTTTTTTCCAGTTTGAAGTGAAAGGCAGCAAGGTTTAGTCCCGTTTGTTATTTTCATTACTGTTGAGAAAAAGTGTAAAGTGCATCGTCTTGTACTCTCAAGCGTGGACGTTTCTGCTAGAAACTGCCGGTGAGGGACAGTCAGCTATAAACGCCGGGCGTAGTTTTCACTGAGAAGACGGAGAGAACGAGGATTAGCTGAAGCTAACTTGCTAAGTAGCACTGCCGAGGAGGACAGAGTTCAGCGCACTGGACCTGCGTCACTACACGGACAGCTTGCTGCATTTTGTTTTCCTGCTGCATCATCTTCCCGCTCGCAGACCCTTCTGGACTGTGTGTGTGATGGTTGCGTGAGTAACTGGAGACTATACTATCAGACACTGAACGGGATCGGCAGTGTGTTGTTGAGGACGTGTTTTCTTCATATGTGCACCAACGTATGGGCCCCAACGTTTATAAATCCAAGCACTTGGTAATATTTTGAACATTTCTCAGGGTTGAAACTGTTTAATTGAAAAATCTTTAGTTTGGGCTCTTTACCTGTTTTATGAGACGCAACAATGCAAGAAAATAAATTTATTTTTGTTATTCCTTTTGCATGGTTGTCCTGAACCTTTTCTTATAAGGTTTACATACTTACCATTTTAGGAGGCACCGCGCTATTATTAATAGGTTATTACTCTAGATTGCAACTGCATCCACTAATCCTTTTCATTCACGCCTGTACTGACATTTATTGGTAAATAGGAAATTTAGCCTCGCTCAACACCAACCGCTAAGAACTCAGGATCCTGTTAATTGAACATTTACATAGTAGCCCCTTATAACATCAAGCACATCCCAGGTACAGCTTTACTTAACTCAGCTGGTCAGAGCATATAGTTGTCAGCAGGGGGTTACATGTGTATAGATTGTAATCGTCCTTATATCACCATCTATCCGATTACCACTTTGAACATGTTAGATTGAAGTGAAGGTGGAAGAAGAAGCTGAGATTCTATGTGGATTTTACAGCACTGAAACAGTCCGACATATCCATAATCACAGTTCATGAACCTCCTCCCATCCTTATATGATGTTAGTGTACCTTTAAGAAAGGGTTTTTTTTAAATCATGATTTCTGCAGCTCACAGCTTCAGTGATGCCATTGTTGCCAACCTTTTCTTTAAAAGATTATTTATCACTGTCACAAGTAGGCTTACATAACACTGCAATGAAGTTACTGCAAAAATCCCCCAGTCACCACACTCCTGTTCAGGGACACTGAGGGAGAATTTAGCATGGCCAATGCACCTAACCAGCACGTCTTTTGGACTGTGGGCAGAAACTGGAGCACCCGGAGGAAACCCGTGCAGACACGAGGAGAACGTGCAAACTCCACACAGACAGTGACCCAAGCCGGGAATCGAACCCTGGTCCCTGTGAGGCAGCAGTGCCACCCTGGAATTGTCCTTTTATTGCTTCTCAAATGGCTTAAAAGTTGTTTGTGTTTACTCTGGGATTAGTTTTATGATCCTGCATTGTTAGGAGATAAGGTCGTGTGTTTTTGGACAGTTGTTTTTCTTTCCAATGAGTTGAAGGTTTCAGTTTTGTGAATTCTGAGACTGGAGTTTAGTTTTAGCAGGGGCATCAAGCAAGAAAGAAGCTGAAGTCTCTTTCTCTCTGTTCTATTTAGAAATTCTGCTGGTTATCTCAAGGCAACATTTTGCCCTCTGGAAGGAAAGTGAAGGCTTCAAAAAAAACTTAATTCCAGTCAAGTGAGATTTTAACCTCTGCTGTATTAAGCCTGTGAAAAGGGTTTTGTCCGTGAAAGGTTTTGGTTTGCTGGAACAGCTTTAATATTCAATTCAGGGTGAATACATTATTGTGTTGTTTTTTTGTTTGTAATTGATAAAAGGTATTGCTAGTTTTCTTTCTATGTATGTTGACTATATTCTTAAACTTTGTTTGGTAAAAGCTCCCTAGTGGGTTGTTGAATCATACCTGAAGTGAAACATCTCATGCTTATCCTAACCAAATTCAAGGTGCAAAACTTATGGTTCGGGCGGTCTCCATAAAGTGCTTTGGAGTTTCCAACCTGAACAATTAACACTTACTTCATCTCACCATCAGTGAATCCTTGTACCGTTTCTCCCTGTCCCCATCGTGAAGTTTGCAGCCATTGTTTGAGAGCCCTGTTCCAAATTCACTTTCCTAATTATTGACTCCATTCCCTTCCCTGGCAACTGAGACTTACCCAGTCTCTCTGCAACTGGGTGCCTGTTGACAAGACATGATGTTCCAAGCACATTTGTGTGACACTAAGACCACCCATTTCCAGAACATTGCCTATCAGGCTGTTGGATAAACCCCATTTTTACATCTAGACTTGACTCTTCCAATGCATTCCTGATTGGTGTCCCAGACTCTACCCTCTCAACATGGTGCCATCCAAATTCTGCTGTCTGGGTCTTGAACTGTACCATCACACTCCGACATCCCATGCTTGCTTGACTGGGCGCCAACATAGATCATTGATGTCTCAACTTTAAAATGCTTATCCTGGCTTCAAATCCTTCCATAGCCTCCCCCCCCCCCCCCCAATCTCTTTCAGCCCCACATCCCTCTGGGATGTCTGCAGTCCATTAATTCTGGGTTTTTGAGCATTCCTGATTTTAATCAGTCAGTCTTTGGTGGCTGTGCCTCCAACTGCCTAGGCCCGGAGACCTGGAATTCCCTCCCTACTTTGCTTTCCTTCTTTAAGATGTTCCATAAAACCTGCCTCTTTGACCAAGCTTTTAGTCATCTGACCCAATATCTCATGTGACTCAGTGCCATACTTTATTTTATAATGCTCCTGTTCTATAATGCTCTGTGAAATGCCTTGGGACATACTATTACCTCAACCACTCCGTGCGGGAACAAGTTTCACATTCTCCCCACTCTCTGGATAAAGATGTTTCTGCTGAATTCCCGACTGGATTTATTAGTGACTAACATATTGATGGGCCCTAGTTTTGGACACGACCCAAATGGAAACAAATGCTCCACCCTGACCAAATCCAAGCCCTTCAAAACTAAAAAAAAGACTATCAGAATCCATCATACCTGTCGTTGCAGCGATCAAGTTCACAGTCACATCTGGATGCTGTCAGCACATTACAGCTAAGCTACTTTCTAACGCAGGGGAGGTGATGGTTTAGAGGTATTATCACTTGATTATTAATCCATAAACTCAGCTAATGTTCTGGGGACCTGGGTTCGAATCCCACCACAGCAGATGGTGGAATTTGAATTCAATAAAAAATATCTGGAATTAAGAATTAACTGATGACCGTGAAACCATTGTCGGAAAACCCATCTGGTTCACTGATGTCTTTTAGGGAAGGAAATCTGCCGTCCTTACCCGGTCTGGCCTACATGCGACTCCAGAGCCACAGCAATGTGGTTGACTCTCAATTGCCCTTGGACAACTAGGGGATGGGCAATAAATGCTGCCCAGCCAGCGATGCCCATGCCGCACAAAAAAAAAGGAAATCTGCACAGTTTAATGAACAGGTATCACTGTTACTCAGGGTTCTACTTCAACATGCCAAAAGCCAGTTTCTGGACAGGATGCCAGATTGAGCTGACAATCTCAAAAGGTGCGATTACTCACAGTTAAGTTGTTGGTTGGATTGATGTGGTGTTTAATAGGGAAAGAAACAAATCTCCCAAGAAAGTTACAAAATTAAAAAGGAGTCATCACTTTTTATTTATCAAGTCAGCAAAACAAAATACCAGGAAGTACAGTATTTACAGATCAGCTAGAAACTAAAGCAGCATCGTTCAGAAGCTGCACTATCAAAATACAGAGGAAAGCCAATCAATTTTGGTAATGTTTACAGAGTTCATTTCCTCAACCCTTTCAGTTGGTTTAAAATTACAACAGGCTTCCAATGTATGTCCTAAACAGTCAACTTCGAAAGTATCTTAGATAACAAAAATATTTAAAAGTTTCCTAAACTACAATGTAGACAACAGAAAGAACACAATATACATGGTAATCTGCTATATCCCTGTCTTTTTCACAGAAACTGCTCCCATTTTGCCCCCCTGTTTTCAACATGAAAATAGGTGAAGTTTAATGAACTGCTTCACGGAACAGGATACGAGTTGCTGCTGTTCTCCGAAAGCATCATTTCAAAAATACCTTGATCACAATAATATTTCATTTGAAAATGCAAACATCTGGATCGGAACCGAAGAGACGTGTGCCAAACAAAAGGTCATTTAACGAGCAATGGGTCTTGACAACCCATATAGTGATTTAATTAAAGTGTTTTATATAAAACCAAAAAAGTAGAATAAACTGTAAACTTGGCAAACAAAACCTAACCTATGGAATTCTTATTCGTGTAAAGTAGTCTCACTACAACATTGTAACACACGTCTCAATGGAGATGTGCAAGAAAAAAAGGAAATCTACACAGTTTATGAACAGGTATCACTGTTACAGAATGAACATTCATTAAAGATTAATGTTGAGGTACTGCAAATCATATCACCTTTTGCACCAACTTTTCCTACATTAACAGTAATCGTTAGGACCATATCTGCTATACAAACAAGTTTCCTTTTAAATAATCGATTAAAAAAAAACATTTTACCAGATGCATTAGTGCAAGAAAACAATGTACTCTTAGTATGGTAAGCTTTGTTCAGTTCTGTATTACACACACACACAACACAAAATCAAATCAATGTTGGTGCTACAAGTGACCTGGGCTCAGTATCTACCTAACTATAGCAACGGGGCGCAACCTGGTCCTTCCTCACTATTTGGAAATGTCTCCATCACGCCGCCGCTGACACCAGTTCGAAGAGACGCTTCTAAATCTCCTCCCAAGTGAACAGGAAGACAGTCAACTATTACAGGTGACGCTTTCCATTTCTCCTTCACGAGGTAAAGGTTAGAATCTTTAACTGGGGGTGTGGGTGGGGAGGAGGAGGAGGAAGAGCTGGACCTTCAGTCGTTACAGCCGACGTTGTGCGACCAATGGAGAGTTAAGCTAACTGCTTACAAATGGTTCTTTGGACATGAATCAACCAGGCGCCTTGAACTCAGCCAGATGTGGGCTACAATACAGCAGCTGGAAAATATGTCCCATCATAGCATGACACTCACTGAACCTGAGCTGCTTGACTGGTTAAATCCCAGGTCCCATTGGATATGCATCAATGGATTGATGACTGCGTCAAAGTCAAATTTGGGGGGTTGGGGGGAGGGTTTTGGTTCTCAATTCACATGTTTGATATTTTGCGTTTTTTTTTAAAGTAAAGAGTAATAATGAAAGATTACTTCAATGAATGTCACAATTGCTAGTGAAGTAATGATATTCCCACAAGACCATACTAAGTTTAAAATAAAACACAACTTACTAGATTAATGAGGCAGTGCCCAATATTATTTTTCTTTTACACAATTCATTTGAACAAAGGATGGGGGTGGGGAGAGGAAAGAAGTGGAGGATAGCATTGGGGGGGTGGGGGAGGAGAGGGACAGTTGGAGGCAAGTGGGGGGGGGAGGAGAGGGGGAGCTGGGAGAAGGGACAGTGAGGGGAGGAGGAGAGGAAGTGGAGGAGAGATAGGGGGAATAAGAGGAGAGGGTAGGAGGGGGGTGGAAGGAGGTGGAGAGAGGGGGGGGGGCAGAAAGGGGGGAATAACAGAGGAGCGGAGAGGGGATCGGATGGGGAAGAGGAGGTGAAAGCTCCCCAAATGGCTCAGTAGGTGAACACCACGTGGTATATGACCCAGAGTTACACTATTCAGAAGTGTCCAAAAGGCTTAATTTCCCATCTGAGTTTACTGACCTGACCATGGGTGGCAGTAGGAGGTTTTACAATTAGCCTCAGTCCAGGAGAGGTAAAATTTGGCAAGGTCTCTAGCTCTCGACCACACTCCAGTGCCCATGTGTGGAGACATCAATAGCAGGACTGAGCCGAGATGTCCTCTTTGAGCCGGCAGTCTGTCAGTACTTACCGCTTAGACCCGCGCAGGAAGAACAGACACTTTGATGAGGTACTGAAGGGTCAAGTGGACCCACAGAACTTTGCGCCAAAGTGAATCAGGAGAACATGGGGGGGTGGGGGGGAAGAGGGAGAAATTCGAAGGGTAGAAGGAACTTGCACAATGCTTCAAGAATACTAACATAGCTCAGACTTATTTTTGGTCTCAGTATCTAGATCCTGGGAGTTTTCCTTTATTAATGCTACAGAGATTGGACAGGATGGCAGGTCCTGGTAAGAGATTTCTGTATGTAAATTGTCAGCTGTATCTAAATGCTCTCGCACTCCTGAAGGTGTAGTGTTATTCTCCTCACTGGCGTTCTCGGTTACTGGACTGCTTTCACTTTTTTGATGATTGCTCTCACTCAGAGCCCTGGTTTTAAAAATAACACAAAACAATAATGAGAGAGAAACAGTTCAGGTAGAGGTAGCGAACCATCTTATAGAACCCGTAGAATCACAGAATCCCAACAGTGCAGAAGGAGGCCATTCAGCCCATCGAGTCTGCACCGACCACAATCCCACCCAGCCCCTATCCCCATAGCCACATGCATTTACCCGAGCTAGTCCCCCTGACACTAAGGGGCAATTTAACACGGCCAATCCACCTAACCCACACATCTTTGGACTGTGTGAGGAAACCGGAGCACCCGGAGGAAACCCACACAAACCCGGGGAGAACGTGCAAACTCCACGCAGACAAGTGACCCAAACCGGGAATCGAACCCGGGTCCCTGGCGCTGTGAGGCAGCGGTGTCGCCCACGTTTACTTAAACCAAACGTTTTCCAAGTATGGCATTAATAATTTTTAAGTTCTTACATTCCATGTCGCTGAATATGACGTTCCCAGTCAAAACCACGGGCAAACGTGCGGCCACAGAACTCGCACGGGAATCTTTTCTCGTTGTAAATACGAATGCCACTCCCTGGGCACGTCTCAATTCCTGTAATCAAACCAATCGTTCAAATCTGGTTTAAAACAGATTCCAATGTCACACATATACAGGAGGATGGTTAAAGAGAGTTGTAGAACAAAGAACAAAACAGCACAGGAACAGGCCCTTCGGCCCTCCAAGCCCGTGCCGCTCCCTGGTCCAAACTAGACCATTCTTTTGTATCCCTCCATTCCCACTCCGTTCATGTGGCTGTCTAGATAAGTCTTAAACGTTCCCAGTGTGTCCGCCTCCACCACCTTGCCTGGCAGCGCATTCCAGGCCCCCACCACCCTCTGTGTAAAATATGTCCTTCTGATATCTGTGTTAAACCTCCCCCCCCTTCACCTTGAACCTAATCAGACTGAGTCAGAACAAGGTTAAATACAGACTGCTCCCACTTCAACCACTTCCGGTTTCTCTGAAAAGCTAAAGACAGGTGAACAAATCACTCTTAAACTTGGGAGACAGATGTTGTTGTTGGAGAGCGATGTAAGTTTGAAGATTACAGCTCTTGGTCCAAGTCACGTAGCAAGAAAAATACTAAAATAAATGAGACAGAGAAAAAAACATCCATTCATTTAGCACATTTTACAATCTCAGAATCTCCCAAAGCACGTGGCTGTAAAATGTGGCCCCTGCTGTTTGTGTAGATATCACAGCAGCCAATTTACACAGAGAAAGCTCCCACAAACAGCAATGAAATAAAGATCAAATAATCCCCGTGTCTGTTAATCCATCCTGGCTCCTGGTTAAGCAATGCCACCCTTCCAAAATTCTCAAAGCCTGTTTTCAAATCCTCCCACAGACTCTCCCTGTCATCTCCTCCCAATAAATATTGGCCAGAATGCAGGGAAAAACCTCTCCAAAATAATGCCTTGGGATCTTTCACATCTATCCAAGGTGGCAGAGAGGGCTTTGATGAAACGTTTCATCGCGTTTACATCCCTGAAGCGAGTCTTGAACCCATGACCTTTAGACTCTAAGATGATTCTCTAAGTTTGGTTCAAGTGGTCTGGGATCAGACCCACATCCTTCAATATTCTCAGCTGAAAATTACACTGGAATAACCCCAAGTGCACATTGCAAAATGAAACCAGGCTCCAATATTTCCAAGCTAGCATACAAAAGCCTGTGGCAAGGTCCACTCTCATTTGGATGCTGTCACAGCTTTGTGTTAGAAAAATGCAATTAGCTACACAAAGCAATGGACAATTTAGCCTCAGATTTCTGCTAACCTTATTACCTAAACGGAGAGACCTTTCACTGTTTCTGGGCAGCACAGTGGCACAGTGGTTAGCACTGCTGCCTCACAGTACCAGGGACCCAGTTCAATTCCAGTCTTGGGTCATCTTCTGTGTGGAGTCTGCACATTCTCCCCGTGTCTGCGCAGGTTTCCTCCGGGTGCTCTGGTTTCCTCCCACAGTCCAAAAGACGGGCTGGTTAGATGCTTTGGCCATGCTAAATTCTCCCTCGGTGTACCCGAACAGGCGATTTTTACAGTAACTTAATTGCAGTGTTAATGCAAGCCTACTTGTGACACTAATAAATAAACTTAAAACTTAAAAACTTGAGAGCGCTTTGGTGCAGAGGGATCTGGGTATCCTCATGCATGAATCTCAGAAAGGTAGTATGCAGATGCAGCAGGTAATAAAGAAAGAAATGGAATTTTGGCATTTATATTCTATTCCATTAGTGATAAAAGTAGCGAAATGTTGCTGCAACTGTATCGGAGATTGCTGAGACTACATCTGGGGTACTGCACAGAGTTTTGGTTCCTTTACTTGAGGAAGGATGTGAATGTATTAGAGGCAGTTCAGAGAAGGTTCACTAGATTGATTTCAGAGATGAAGGAGTTATGGAGAGAGACTGAGCAGTTTAGGCCTATACGTGGAGTTTGGAAGAATGAGGGGAGATCGAATTGAGGTGTACAGGATGCAAAAGGAGATTGAAAAGGTAGGCGTGGAAAGGATGCTTCCTCTTATGGGTCATTCCAGAACGAGGCGCCATAGTTTCAGGATAAAGGAAGGCAGATTTAAAACAGAGATGAGGAGGAATTACTTCACTCACAGGATGGTGAAGCTGTGGAACTCTCTACAGTGCAGTGGACACTGGAACACCAAACACATTTGAGGGGGGAGATAGATTTTTAATGAGTAGCAGGATGAAAGGTTGCGGGGAGCAGGAAGGAAGGTGAAATCGAGACCGAGACAAAATCAGCCATGATCGTACTGAACAGTGCCGCAGTCTCGAGGGGCTGAATGCCTTACACTCCTGCTCAGAGTTCTTATGCTTTAAGCTCTGAATTGTGACCAAAATAAGCCCGTTTACAACGTAGTGGACTGCCTCAGGAACAATGCCGCTTTGCCAGAACACCAACACAATCTCCTTCACCACAACCCATCACACTGCTGATCCATAAACAGCTGCAGGTTGTGACCCCACAATAATGGAGACGACTGGCTAATTCCACCTGTCAGAAGTGTAGAAGTGACCGGGATTGATTTTTATGTAGATGATTGTGTTTGGAGCAGTTCCTGGAGATGCTTTGAAACAGGCCACACAGGTTGTTTTGCTCATTGGAAAATTTGATTCATTGTCACATGTATTAACATAGTGAAAAGTATTGCTTCTTGCGTGCTATACAGACAAAGCATACCGTTCATAGAGAAGGAAAGGAGAGAGTGCAGAATGTATTGTAACAGTCATAGCTAGGGTGTAGAGAAAGATCAACTTAATGCAAGGTAGGTCCATTCAAAAGTCTGATGGCAGCAGGGAAGAAGCTGTTCTTAATTCAGTTGGTACGTGACCTCAGAATTTTGTATCTTTTTCCCGACAGAAGGCAGCGGGAGAGAGTATGTATGGGATGTGTGGGGTTCTTGATTATGCTGCCTGCTTTTCCCGAGGCAGTGGGAAGTGTAGACAGTGTCAATGGATGGGGGGCTGGTTTGAGTGATGGATTGGGCTTCGTTCACGACCCTTTGTGGTTTTTTGCGGTCTTGGGCAGAGCAGGAGCCATACCAAGCTGTGATACATCTGGAAAGGATGCTTTCTATGGTGCATCTGTGGAAATTGGTGAGAGTCGTAGTGGACATGCCGAATTTCCTCAGCCTCCTAAGAAAGTAGAGGTGTTGGTGGGTTTTCTTAAAAATGGACTGCTTGCTGTAAGTCCCAACTCAAGAACAGCTTCTTCTCTGCTGCCATCAGACTTTTGAATGGACCTACCTTGCACTAAGTTGATCTTTCTCTACACCCTAGCTATGACTGTAACACTACATTCTGCACTCTCTCCTTCTCTATGAACGGTATGCTTTGTCTGTATAGTGTGCAAGAAACAATACTTTTCACAGTATGTGACAAGAATAAATCAATTCAAAATCAAACCCATTCCAGCCCCTCCTTGCCTCCAACCTATTGGTGGCAGAGTGCTGTCAACAGACGCTATGCAAAAATACAGATCTTCTTTTGGCTTCTCGGCCGCTTATGATGTACTAAAAAACGTCCCAATCTGTCTCTCTCCCCCCACACCACCATCATATTTACAACCCATCTAGAGACAAAGTGAACACAAAATTTATTTTTAAATAAGAGACAAATTGTTGAAAACACGAACCTCTTTGTTCCACAACACTGCTTTTCTCTTCTTCTCTGGCCTCCTCCTCACTGCTGAACCAGTCTTTATCTTTAGAATCCAACTGGTCCAAGTTAACGCGACCAACCAATTCAAAGTTACGCACGACCTGAAATTGGGGAAGACAACAGACTGTAGAACATTCAATGACCAACGTGGAATTTTCTGCATGGTAACAGGCCATTCGGCCCAACTAGTTGGTGCCAGTGTTTATGCTCCACACAAGCCTCTCCCCACCCTTACTTCACCACATCCAATCTGACAAATGGATTAAGATCATTAGGTTAGACGGATTAGCCATGGTAAATGTGTGGGGATAGGGTGACGAAAAGGGCCTGGCTAAGTTTCTCTGTCAGTACAGACTCGATGGGCCGAATGGCCTTCTCCTGCACTGGAGGGATCCTATGATCATGATGCTTCCTTTCAAAAATATTTCTCACCAGTATTACAGGTGGAAAAAAAACTTGCATTTATATAGCACCTTTCATGACCTCAGGCCATCCCAAAGCATTTAGTCAATGAAATACATTTTGAAATGCGGTCACTGCCATAATGTAGGAAATGCAGCAGCCAATTTGTGCACAGCAAGATCCCACATCAGCAACGTGATAATGACGAGATAATTTTTTCTTAAGTGTCATGTGGGCTGTCAGGATGCTGAGGAGAAGTCCCCTGCTCCTCTTTAAAGTAATCAACCAACTGGACAGGGCAGACAAACAAGACATTTATTTATTAGTGTCACAAGTAGGCTTACATTAACATGCAATGAAGTTACTGTGAAGTTACAGCGTGGCATTCCTGCAGCACTGGGAAGGGGAGCGCAGGCCAGGAATTTGTGCTCAAGCCTTCCAAAGCGTAAGGGATTCCAGTCCCTGCCGCTTGGAAGCGGCATTACCTTTGACGCAGAACCAACATCAAATGTGATGCGTGCCAGGGATTGCGTGCTCATTGGCTCCAAGATCACTACACGCGAATATGGAGCAATGAACACTGGGGGCTTTTCAAATGCAAATTGCAAAACTCTCATTGCCAGAAATACAACAAGCAGTGCAACAGTGTCAATTACTTTGCAACTGCGCGCTTTCATTGCCCTATCGGGAGGATCCTAAATATATGGTTTCAAATGGAAAGTTTGCCAACATAAAATAAGCCCCGAAACATGGTCTCCACATCCATTCACCAAAATAAAATCATGGAGGCAGGATGTTATGCTAAACCTTTGACTGCTTAAACCTCAGCAACAATAGAGTCAGAGAGGTTTACAGCATGGAAACAGGCCCCTCGGCCAAACTAATCCCAATTGCCCGCATTTGGCCCATATCCCTCTATACCCATCTTACCCATGTAACTATCTAAATGATTTTTAAAAGATAAAATTGTACCCACCTCTACTACTACCTCTGGCAGCTTGTTCCAGACACTCACCACCCTCTGTGTGAAACAATTGCCCCTCTGGACACTTTTGTATCTCTCCCCTTAAACCTATGCCCTCTAGTTTTAGACTCCCCTACCTTTGGGAAAAGATATTGACTATCTACCTTGTCTATGCCCCTCATTATTTTATGAACCTCTATAAGGTCACCCCTCAGCCTCCTACGCTCCAGAGGAAAAAGTCCCAGTCTATTCAGACTCTCCTTATAACTCAAACCATCAAGTCCCGGTAGCATCCTAGTAAATCTTTTCTGCACTCTTTCTAGTTTAATAATATCCTTTCTATAATAGGGTGACCAGAATTGCACACAGTATTCCAAGTGTGGCCTTACCAATGTCTTGTACAACTTCAACAAGAATACTGTGTCCAATTCTGAGCACTGCACTGTAGGAAGGGTGTCACAGTCATGGAGCACAGGGGATTTACTAGAATGATACTAGGGTTGAAGTTCAAGTATTAGTGTCACAAGTACACTTACATTAACACTGCAATGAAGTTACTGCGAAAATCCCCCAGTCGCCACACTCTGGCACCTGTTTGGGTACACTGTGGGAGAATTTAGCACGGCCAATGCACTTAACCAGCATGTCTTTCGGGCTGTGGGAGGAAACCGGAGCACCTGGAGGAAACCCACGCAGACACGGGGAGAACGTGCAAACTCCACACAGACAGTGACCCAAACCAGGAATCAAACCGGGGGTCCCGGGCGCTGAGAGGCAGCAGTGCTAATCACTATGCCGACTCTATTTGGAGAGAGTGGAGAAGCTGAGGAGGCAAAGGAGAGATTTAGTGACGCATTCAACATTATGAATGGTTTTAACAGGACCAACAAGGAGAAATTGTTTCCAGTGGCAGGAGGGTTGGTAAGCGGGCGGGTTGGTAAGCGGGCGGGTTGGTAAGCGGGAGGGTTGGTAAGCGGGAGGGTTGGTAAGCGGGAGGGTTGGTAAGCGGGAGGGTTGGTAAGCGGGCGGGTTGGTAAGCGGGCGGGTTGGTAAGCGGGCGGGTTGGTAAGCGGGCGGGTTGGTAAGCGGGCGGGTTGGTAAGCGGGCGGGTTGGTAAGCGGGCGGGTGTGGGGGGAGGAGGCACAGATTTAAGGTGATTGGTACAAGAGCCAGAGGCAGGTGAGATTTTTAAATTAAAAAACAGCGGTGAATTAGTGAGATTCGGAAGAACTTACGGGGTTGATCAAATGGAAATGGCTTTTTCAATTTAACAGTGTTTGAAAATGAGCAGCTCTACTAGGATTGATGGGCTGAATGGCCGAATTCTGCTCCTATCATCCTACAGACATCCCTATTTCAAACCAGCTTTCATAAGAATAATGAGCATGGGAAGCCGTTCAGCCCATCATATTTGTGCTAGCACTTTGAAAGAATTAAACAATTAGTCCCACTCCCAGCTCTCTGTGAAGTTATCTACCTAATTTCCTTTTAAATCTGCTTCCACCGCCCTTTCGGACAGAGCGTTCCGTCTCACAACCACTCGCTGTGTAGAAAAATTCACCTCATCTCCCACTCGGATTCTTTTAAACCTCATGTTTTTGAGGCACATTTGAGTTATTCCCACATTCTGGAAGTGGTGATCCCTTGACTCAATGCTGAGGTGAGCCGTGCCAAAGCATTCATCAGGTTGACCAAGTCAATCAGGGCAGTGCTGTTTTACAATGGTGGGCAAATGAGATGCTGTAGCTGAGAGTATTGACCCAATGCTGTAACAATAGCATGAGAACACTGAACTACGACACATCCTGCTGGCTTTCCAAACCAGGTGCATGATACACACTAACTACCCAGTTTATTAAAGCTGTTTAATGAAGGATTTGCCCAGATTTCATCATCAGACAAAAATGAAACAGGTAAAAATCAGTAAACATTCTTGATTTCATTCAGATAGAACAGACTGAAGGGAATTGGCAGGGGTCAGTAGTATTGCGGGGGCAATGAGTTCTGATCTGGAACTCTGAGTCTGAAAGGGCAGTGGAAGCAGATTCAACAGAATAGGGCAGCACAGTGGTGAGCACTGCTACCTCACAGCGCCAGGGATCTGGGTTCGATTTTCGGCTTGGCCATGCTAATTGCCCCTCTCGTATCCAAAGAGGTGTAGGTTAGGGGGATTAACAGGGTAAATACGTGAGGTAATGGGGATAGGGTACGGGTGGGATTTTTGTTGGTGCAGGCTCGATGGGCCAAATGGCCTCCTTCTGCACTGTAGGGTTTCTAATGATTCTAAAGAGCCAGCACAGGCAGAATGGGCCGAGTGATTTCCTTCAGTGCTGTACCAGTCCAATTCTATGATGCCATAGAGAAGCTGTTTTCCTTCTCAACAGAAAGTTTGTAACGTTTTATCCCCATCTCCCCGAATTAGCAACGCCAGCAATACAACTTCAGGTGCAAATCTGACTAAGGTCTCGACTTCACTGCCTGAATATCACTGAACCCCCTGTGGACTGCTGTGGCTGGTCGGTCAGCAGGCAATCGCAGCAGTTTGCAAATTCCAGACTCCAGGGGATTCACTGACATTCCTTTGTAACCTATCCTTCCCCCACAAGTCTTTTTCCTACCTGTAACACAGCTTGTCCCACTGCAGCGGGAGACACTACACAATTAGGTACACTTGCGCTGCCCAGGGAGGTGGTGGGAGCAGGTACAATAGCGGCATTTAAGGGGCATCTAGACAAATACATGAATAGGATGGGAATGGAAGGATACGGACTCCGTAAGTGCATACAGTTTTAGTTTATGATGTGGAGTTGCCGGTGTTGGACTGAGGTGGGCACAGTAAGTAGTCTCACACCACCAGGGTTAAAGTCCACCAGGTTTATTTGATAGCACAAGCTTTCGAAACACTGCCCCTTCATCAGGTGAGTGAAGAGTTCAGTTCACAAACGGCATATACCCTGTTTGTGAATCGAACTCTTCACTCACCTGATGAAGGAGCAGTAATCCGAAAGCTCGTGCTACCAAATAAACCTGTTGGACTTTAGCCTGATTTTAGTTTAGGCAGGCATCATGATCGGCGCAGGCTTAGAGGGTCGAAGGGCCCATTCCTGTGCTGTACTGTTCTTTGTTGATCCGTATCTGATCTTTAACCTGCAAAATCTAAGCTTCGGAGTATTTTTCTAGGTGAATTATCCCTTTATCAGCACAGTTGTCAGTTTGATTTAAAATAGCCCCGAGTCCTTCTACATGGAGCATGGAACAAAACAGCACATTACTGTGGGTGATTAGTGACCTTTGATTAGATCCTTTCACCAAAAAGGGTCTGGAAAATAATCAAGAGGAAAACTGATGCCCAGGAACGCCAGTATTTAAACTACCCGCCCTCCCCCATTCTACTGAGGCTCTGATTGGACGTCCCTCATGTTGCACAAACCCTGGGGCGGCACGGTAGCACAGTGGTTAGCACTGCTGCTTCACAGCTCCAGGGACCTGGGTTCGAATCCCGGCTTGGGTCACTGTCTGTGTGGAGTTTGCACATTCTCCTCGTGTCTGCATGGGTTTCCTCCCACAGTCCAAAGATGTGCGGGTTAGGTTGATTGGCCATGCTAAAATTGTCCCTTCGTGTCCTGAGATGCGTAGGTTAGAGGGACTAGCGGGTAAATGTGTAGGGATATGGGGGTAGGGCCTGGGTGGGATTGTGGTTGGTGCAGACTCGATGGGCCGAATGGCCTCCTTCTGCACTGTAGGGTTTCTATGATTAGGGTTTCTAAAACCCACATGAGGTGTACTGAGCAACTCCATCATTATAGCAGAACCTGAATGAAAAGGCTGACGAAAATGACCTGCAACATTTTGATAAAAGACTCATAGGTTTAGGGGCTATCAGTATAAAACAGTCGCTATTAAATCCAGCCGGGAATTCAGGAGAAACATCTTTATCCAGAGAGGGGTGAGAATGTAGAACTCGCTCCCAAGGCCATTAATTGAAGGGAATTGCAGAGAAACATGTTAAGAGAAAGCTGGATAAACATGTAACAGAGAAAGGAATGGAAGGATATGATGATAGCTTGAGACGAAGAGGGGTGGGAGAAGACGTGTGTGGAGCAGAGACACCGGCGTGGACCTGTTACTTGCTGTACGTTCGATGTAAACTTAGGTGGTCATCATTCACCAGGTAAAGCTACATAATTGTGTCAACAATTAAGCTGAATTAGTGGGGTGGAGGCAGTTTGAAGAGTTCAACACTATGCTTAATGGTAGAAAAACACTTAACGGTAACGTGTTAATGGGATGGTTTAATCACTAAATTACAGGCCAGGAGGAAGATACAATCCAAAACAATAATCAAAGTTACTTTGTGTTCTTCCTGTAGATGGTTTTCTAAATCGTCCTTTATTCTACTCTCGTAGTAACACAGTTGGCACTTGTACGGTTTCATTTCCTTGTGTTTCTCCATGTGTTGCTGCAGAGCCTCATCGCCAGAGCAGGTAAACGTGCACTTGTCACATCGGAACACAATCCCTTGCAAGTGTCTGGAGAGCTTCGAGCGGCGGACTTCAATGGGGACAACCCTCTCCTCTGTACAACAGCAAGAGATGAAAAAGCATTTCTCATTACTAACCCCACAAACAACCACCGTTAAACCCAGCAGGGCAAAGTACTGGCTCATGAAGCAATATAGAAAGCAACGCATCAATTTTTCAATAAGGTTAAGATCACTATGCTCTGCAGACAAGGATAACGTTAAGAGTCAGATCTGCAATTAATTTGCAGCCAGCAATTAGACACGTTTATTAAAATCGTCAGGAGAATCCACATCTTCAGTTCACCCAGGACAAGAATTTATTGGCACATTTCCCAATCACAAGGTGAGGAGAGCGTCCAGCCAATTGTGAAGTCTCTGTTCCTGACCTAAGACGTGACGTTTTACTGAAAGAGTTAACAGCATCAGACTTTACAACCACAAACCAAGAGAGAAAGTGCTGGAAAATCTCAGCAGGTCTGGCAGCATCTGTAAGGAGAGAAAAGACTGACGTCTCGAGTCCAGATGGCCCTTTGTCTTCAGCTTTGACAAAGGGTCACCTGGACTCGAAGCGTCAGCTCTTTTCTCTCCTTACAGATGCTGCCAGACCCGCTGAGATTTTCCAGCGTTTTCTCTTTTGGTTTCAGATTCCAGCATCCACAGTAATTTGCTTTTATCCACTTTTCACAACCACAAAGTCTTGCCAAGCAGGATGCAGAACAGTCTGAAAATCAGACAATCCCCACAGAGCAGGAGAAGGCCATTCGGCCCATCAAGCCCGCACCGAGAACAATTCTACCCAGATCCCGTCCCCGCGACCCCACATATTTACCCCTCTAATCCCCCTGACACTAAGGGGCAATTTAGCACGGCCCATGCACCTAACCCACACATCTTTGGAGTGTGGGAGGAAAGCGGAGGAAACCCACGCAGACACGGGGAGAACGTGCAGACTCCACACAGACAGTGACCCAAGCCAGGAATCGAACCCGGGTCCCTGGCGCTGTGAGGCAGCAGTGCTAACCACGGTGCCACCCATAGTACCAAAAAGGGTCTGGAAAACAATCAAGAGGGAAACTGATGCCCAGGAACGCCAGTATTTAAACTACCCGCCCTCCCCCATTCTACTGAGGCTCTGATTGGATGTCCCTCATGCTGCACAAACCCTCACACGACAGGAAGCTCACCTCTGTGGAGGACGATGTGATCAATCATGCTGCTTTTGTATTTCGTGTGGTAGAGACAGAGGGGGCAACGGAGGTCCTTCGGACCTTCAACAGGAGGAGCCGTGTGGCTCCCTTCAACATGCATAGAGAACGTAGACCTGCAACACAAACGTAGAACACCACCGACTGTAATCAACCTTAAACAGGAGAGGCAGGCGCAGCTTCATTACACACACACTGTCTTAACATTGAATCACATCGGGCGCCATCTTGTCCATCATTGCTCTCGGAAAGGGCGATACCTGCCTAACCCCAATCCCCTGACCTTTGTCCCTAGCCCTAAAAGTTGTTCTTGAATCTGCTTCCACCGCCTGTTCAGGCAGCTCATTCCAGATCCCAATGACGCACCGAGTAAAAAAAATAAATTCCTCACCTCAGCCGGGTTCTACATAGGAATGCAACAAACAGGAGCAGCACAAGGTGTCACAGCCCCTCGATATCATAACCGACCTCCTACCGCCACTCCCCAACTCTGCATTGCTCCTGCCCCAACCATCTGCAATCTGTCTCTTCTGCCTACCGACCTTCCTACCCCAATGGAGACATTTCTCCCGAGTTACTCCAGTAAAACTCTCCAGAATTGTGCACCCCTCTCATAGAATCCCTGCAGTGCAGAAGGGGGCCATTCAGCCCATCGAGTCTGCACCGACCACAATCCCACCCCAGCCCTATTCCCGTAACCTCATATATTTACCCCGCTAATCCCCCTGACACTAGGGTCAATTTAGCTTGGCCAATCAACCTAATCTGCACATCTTTGGACTGTGGGAGGAAACCCACGCAGACACGGGGAGAATGTACTAACTGCACATAGACAGTGACCCAAGCCGGAATTGAACCCGGGTCCCTGGCGCTGTGAGGCAGCAGGGCTAACCACTGTGCCACCATGCCGCTCTGTTTAATTTTCCCTTCACCCTCCTTGTTTTTGCACTGCTTGTTTGGAGGGGGTGTGGGGGGGGGGGGGGGGGGGGGCAGCTGCGGCTCAGAGGGATTTGAGTGTTCTCATGCATAAATCACAAAAAGCCAGCATGCAAGTTCAGCAAGTAATACGGAAGCCAAATGGAATGTTGGCATTTATTTCACAGGGAATGGAGTATAAAAATAGGAAAGTCTTGCTAAAAATTGGTAGGTTTTGCTAAAACTATACAAGACATTAGTTAGACCACCCCTGGAATACTGTGAACAGCTTTGGTCCCCTTATCTAAGGAAAGATATACTGGCATTGCGAGGCAGTCCAGAGAAAGTTCACTCGCTTGATCCCAGGTATGGAGGATTTTTTTATGAGGAGATATTGAGTAGGTTGGGTCCGTACTCGCTGTAATTTAGAAGAATAAGAGACACACTGGATTCTCAGGGGGATTGACAGGGTCGATGCTGTTTCCCCTTGTGGGAGAGTCTGGGACCAGAGACTTAATCTCAGAGTAAGGGGGTCACCCAATGAAGACAGAGGAGGAGGAGGAATTTCTTCTCTCAGAATGTACGGAATTCTTTCCCGCAGAGGGCTATAGAGCCGGGTCATTCAGTATGTTCAAGGCTGAGATAGAGAGATTTCTAAGGGATTCAGGGGTTATGGGGATAAGGTGGGAAATTGGATATTAGATCAGTTGTGATCTCATTGAATGGCAGAGCAGACCCGATGGGCCAAATGGCCAGGTCCTGCGTCTTACAGCTCCAGGTCTGCCTCCTTTTCAAAAATCATCAAAGTTCAAAACGTGCGCCGCCCCGATCCGTTTGATTTTCTTACCTGAATCCTGTGAAGAACGGGCAATCCTTACATTTGTAGAGCTTCTTGCCGCAATGCCGGTCTCGATAGTGACGCCTCATGCTTTGAATGTATTCGGAATTAAACTGGCAGAACTCGCAGCTGAAATAGCCCTTGGTTATCTGTTCGGAGGAAGCGGTTGGAGAGGGTACGGGGATGGGGCTGGATCGGTTCCTAGCCATCGCAGCCGTTTGGTAATGGTTAAGTTGCTGCTGGACATCGGGCGGCTCAGAGTATGAAGAATCTGTACGTGAAGAGCCAGTGCACACAAACGGTATAAAATCCAACTCCTTCCCCATCAGCCACTCCCAACCCCTCCCACCTTCTCCAGAATGCAGGTGAAAGCTCAAAAGCACAACGACCGAGGCACCACATTTCCCCCATTTAGCAAAATCACCACATCAAAAAACCCCTTGCAACAGAAAGCCCCAGGAAAGCAAGTACAGCATCTGAAACCCCCTCAGGAGCCGCAGGAAAAGCCAGGAGAGCAGGAAAGCAGATCAAAATGAAAATGGGAAGAATTTCCCTGTCCCCAATTGGACCTCGGGAGAAATTCCAGCCATTTTCTTGGGTGAACAGTGGAAATCACACTGCGTGGATTGGGGTGGGGATGGGGGGGGGGGGGGGGGGGGGGGGGTTAATGATTTGAATCGGAAATCACTGACAGGAGAGTGCAGTACAGCCAGCTGGTTTGGTTAGGCTGAAGCAGCAGCTTGGAACAGCGGACTATGCTCAATATTTTGTGCGATTGTACATGGCCAATAAGGACACTGCTCAGAGATAAAGAAAGTGCAAAACGAAACGTTGACCATCTCCTACCTTTGTTTCTGACGAAGGGAAATTTTAAGAAGGTGGGGTCTGGAATAAGGACACAGAGTAACAACTGGGTCTTACACCATTTCCGAGAGTGCTCTTATAAAACGAGCTATTAACAATTCTTAACAGAAGAACACAGTACGGCAACGGCAGTAATTGCTTTCCCCGATCAGTTAGACAACTTTCATGGACAGGTTTTCCTAGTTTTTTAAAAAACTCTCTAAAACTAAGGGAGTTGCGTTGTGTTGGGGTTGGGAGGGGCAATGGCAGAATTTGAACACAAATTCATGCACAGTAATATTACAAAAGTTGGGTTTTTAAAAAAAACACATCAAGTGTGTCTTGCTCCCTGCTGGTTAATGTTTTGAAGGCATTTAAAATAACTTCCAAGTTAAGACTTGCGCATATCAGAGATAGCCACGAGCAGCTTACCATCTGACTCTGTCACTCCCTCAGCCTGGGAATGAGTCTGTGGTGGGCTTTCGGCAGACGAGAAGACTGCTGGAAGGTCAGTGTGGAGGTTGGACACGCTCAGTACATGGCCATGCACTTTCAAGGCATGTTGCTTCAGCTGATTTACCATCAGTGTGGAAAAGGAGCAGGAGGAACAACTGTACGTGCACTCTACTGGCAAGACACAACAAAAGGCTTTTTTTTGAGAAAGAAAATGTTTGCTCAGGGCGCCCCCACCCCCAACCGTATTTCCTTTTTGAAGGTGTGGGCAAAAGGTTTGCAAAAATCATTAGTTGGCACTTGATTGGCACAACACAGCCCAGGTCACTTTAAATGCCTTCATGTCAGAATAAATCCGTTGCCTAATTATATTTTAGAATATAATGGTGATAAATATAAACACACACCCACACAGCATATCTTTACCTAAACAATAGAATATGCCCTCTGCTCCCAGGGCACATTTACTGTTAAGCAATTCACTCAGGGAAGCAGATACTCCCTGTGCCAGTGCCAAGAGCAAACAAACAGCTCCTTCACAAAGACTAAATAGTTGCATTAACCTGCTGACTCTGTCAGCTCTGACTTTGTACATCCTGCATTAGCACTTGTCACTGTTCTCAGAGATGTTGTCTTCATGGTTTGTGCTTTATTCACTTGCGGGATGTGGGTGTCGCTGGCTAGGCCCAGCATTTATTGCCCATCCCTAATTGCCCTCGAGGTGGTGATGGCGAGCTGCCGTCTTTAACCTCTGCAGTCCTTAATGTGTAGGTACACCCACAGTGCTGTTAGGGAGAGTGTTCAGGATTTTGACCCAGTGACAGTGAAGGAACAGCGATACATTTCCAAGCCAGGATGGTGAGTGGCTTGGTGGGGAACTTGCAGGTGGTGGGGTTCCCAGGTATCTGCTTTCCTTGTCCTTCTAGACGGTAGCATTCGGCGTTTGGAACATGCTGCCTCAGGAGCCTCGAGTTCTTGCAGTGCATCTTGTAGATGGTGCACACGGCTGCCACTGTTGATCTATTGTAGAGGGAATGAATATTTGTGGATGGGATGTCAATCAAGCAGCTGCTTTGTCCTGGATGGCATTGAGTTTCTTGAGTGTTGTTGGAGCTGCACTCAGCCAGGCAAGTGGGGAGTATTCCATCACACTCCTGACTTGTGCCTTGTAGATGGTGGACAGGCTTTGCGGAGTCAGGAGGTGAGTTACTAGCTGCAGTATTCCTAGCCTCTCACATGTTCTTGTAGCCAAGTATTTATATGGCTAGTCCAGTTCAGCTCTGGTCAATGGTAACCAAGATGTTGATGATGGGGGATTCAGTGACGATAATGCCATTGAATGTCAATGGGTGATGGTTGGATTCTCTCTTGCTGGAGATGATCGTTGTCTGGCACTTGTGTGTTGTGAATGTTATTTGCTACTTGAAAGCCTAAGCCTGGATTTGTTCAGGCTGCTGTGCTTGGACAAGGACTGCTTTAGGGCAAATGGTACTGAACATCCCCAATTCTGACCTTATGATGGAGGGAAGGTCATTGATGAAGCAGCTGAAGATGGTTGGTCCGAGGACACTACCCTGAGGAACACCTGCAGTGATGTCCTGGAACTGAGATTATTGGCCTTCAACCACCACAATTATCTTCCTTTGTGTCAGGTATGACTCCAACCAGTGGAGATTTTTGCCCGATTCCTACTGACTCTAGTTTTGCTAGGGCTCCTTGATGCCACACTCGGTCAGATGCTGCCTTGATAGCAACGGCAGTCACCCCCTTCACACCTCTGCAGTTCAGCTCTTTTGTTCCTGTCTGAACCAAGGCTGTAATGAGGTCAGGAGCTGAGTGGCCCTGGCAGAACCCAAACTGGGCGTCACTGAGCAGGTTATTGCTAAGTGCTGCTTGATAGCACTATTGATGACCTCTTCCATCACTTTGTTGACGATCGAGAGCAGACCGATTGGGCGGTAATTGGTCGGGTAATTGGATTTGACCTGTTTCACATGTGCAATTCACCACATTGCTAGTGTTGTATCTGCACTGGAATAGCTTGGCTGGGGACACAGCAAGTTCTGGAGCACATGTCTTCAGTTCAATATTGTCAGGGGGTTAGGCTGGTTGAGGGGATAGGTGGACAGTCTGAGGTGGCAAGTACTAGAGTTACCCAGGAGTTGGAAGTGGTTTTAATTCTTCTAACTTTTTCTGGGTAACTATCCTTCTCAGAGAGTTGGAACCATCCAAAGTCAGAGTTTTGAAGAGTTCCAGGCACAGAGTAACTCACCATCAGAAACTGAAACTTTCCAAGCAACTGCCATGCAGTCTGTGCATGGGGACTTCCAGGGGGGTCCCCGAGTGCATGTTCCAAGGTACAACAACCTGGAGAATGAAAGATCTAGGGCTACAAGCGAAAGAAACACTACATGTTCCAGATCAACAGTGGCAGCTTAACTGCGAAAGTGCTTCCAAGATATAACCACCGCACTCATTGGGTGTCACTTCAAGATTCACAAATACATCAAAACTATGTTCCAATTTGTACTATTAACCAAAGTGACCAGCGGAGGTTTGAATGTTGCACGTTTTTCTTACAGAAGTCATGTTCCTTCTAACACAACATAAAGCACAGAAATATGCCATTCAGCCCAACTGCTCTGAGTGTTTATGTTCCACTTCCTCGTGGCATAGTGGTTAGCACTGCTGCCTCACAGCGCCAGGGACCCAGGTTCGATTCCTGGCTTGGGTCACTGTCTGTGTGGAGTTTGTACGTTCTCCCCGTGTCTGTGTGGGTTTCCTCCGGGTGCTCTGGTTTCCTCCCAGAGTTTGAAAGACATGGTTAGATGCATTGACTCGAACAAGTGCCGGAGTGTAGCGACTAAGGGATTTTCACAGTAACTTCATTGCAGTGTTAATGTAAGCCTACTTGTGACAATAAATAAATTTTACTTTTATCACACCCCACCCACATCTCCCTCTATTCCTTTCTCCCTCATGTGCTTATCTAGCTTCCCGTTAGGTGTCACTATACATTCACCTCAACCACTCCCTGTGACGGTGAGTTCCACATTCTCACCACTCCCTGGTGATGTTTCTCCAGAGTTCCACATTGGGTTGATCAATGCCTAAGTTACATTTGTGTCTGCTAGTTTTCATTTCACCTAAGAGTGGAAACATCTTCTCCACATTTTACCCCACCAAACCTCTTCATAATTTTAAAGATCTGGTTACCTCTAGAGAATGGAGTCCCAAGCTTATCAGTCCTCCCTGTTCCCAGAACAGAATTCTAGCTATCATTCTGAAACCATAATGTCATAGGATGATGCAGCACAGATGGAGGTTACTTGTTGTTAAGAGTTCTTCAGCCAACCCCACTGTCCCGCTGGCTTTCTACACCTCGGTAAATTTTTCCCCTACAAGTATTTGTCCACAGTAAGAAGTCTCACAACACCAGGTTAAAGTCCAACAGGTTTATTTGGAATCATGAGCTTTCGGAGCGCTGCTCCTTCACGCATCTGAGGAAGGAGCAGCGCTCCGAAAGCTCGTGATTCCAAATAAATCTGTTGGACTTTAACCTGGTGTTGAGGCTTCTTATTGTGCCCATCCCAGTCCAACGCCGGCATCTCCGCACCAGTATTTATCTAAGAGAAAATGCTGGAAAATCTCAGGAGGTCTGGCAACATCTGTCAGGAGAGAAAAGAGCTGACATTTGGAGTCCAGATGACCCTTTGTCAAAGCTCTGACAAAGGGGCTTTGACAAAGGGTCATCTGGGCTCGAAACGTCAGCTCTTTTCTCTCCTTACAGATGCTGCCAGGCTCGCTGAGATTTTCCAGCGTTTTCTTTTGGTTTCAGATTCCAGCATCTGCAGTAATTTGCTTTTATTCAGTATTTTTCCAATTCCCTTTTCAAGGTTACTACTGAATCTGCTTCCACCGCCCTTTCAGGCAGCACATTCCAGATCACAACAACTCGCTGTGCAAGAAATAGACTCACCCCCCCCTGGTTGTGTAACCAATTCTTTTAAATCGCTAACCCGCCTGCCAGTGGAAACCATTTCTCCTTAATTACTTTATCAAAAACAGCTCACGTTTCTGAATCCCTCTATTGAATCCCACCTTAACCTTCTCTGCTTGAAGGAGAGCGACGCCAGTTTCTCTCATCTCAACAGCCAACATTTCTATAGTCAAGCTGGACTTTTTGATAAGCTGGAAGAATTCACAATGGAGTGGGTTAATGCAGGTCATAAGCTTCTGAATGAATCGGAGATTGTGGATGTGGGTTCAATTGATTAAAGCAAGCTTCTAATGTGTGATAATGAAAATTGGTCGTTAGAACTGAGAACGTTGGCGTGGTTTGAGAACGAGGTAAAGCCATTCAATGGGATGTCAAAGCGGTTGAACAAAACCATCCCTATTTTGATACACTATTGTGGATCCATTTATTACTTTCCCACTGCATTGTCTGCTTTAAATCAAAAGTGAGTTGGTTATTTGCATTTAGAGGCACGGGAGAGGGTGCAAAAAGATTTACAAAACTGACTCTATGGACAAAATGGGAACATTCAAGAGGGGACAGAGGAAAGGAGTGCTGGGGGTGTGTGTAGGCAATAATTTCAAGGTGCCTGGATTAGTTGAGATGTTGCAAAAGAATTGTCAGGCTTAATGAGTTGAAGCAGAGGATATTAAAGCAAGGTCATTGCGCTAAACCTTTATAAAACTCTGGTTTGACCCCAGCCAATGTGTTGTATTTAATCTTGGACACCACACTGGAGTAAGCACCCCCCTTCCAAATATCACCTAATGTGGCCTCAACTTCATCCGCTAACACTCTTGTGAAGCGCCAACTTGTTTTACTGCAGTGAAAGGAACTAGATAATTGATTCGACCCCCTGGTCACCTCTGCTTCTCCATTCCTTCCTTACATACCCCTTGGGCTGCACTGATCAGACATTTCCTCTGGTTTTGTTTTTAAATTTAGGTTTAAAATTTCTCCCGATGGTAACAAGATTGGCAACATTTCAGGGGAAAAGCCCAGGTAGAGAAATAGCCCAAGGCAGAGGGGGTGCAACGTCAGATTCAGACATCGAATCAGTGTAAATCCACCACAGCACCTGGAAGCTTCTCCCAGTCTCTAAACAAATTACAAACTGGATAACACAATGTTAGCTGGAAAGATCTACCACAAACATCAAGGGTAGATCATAAATACCTGGTTAAATTAAATAGTTGCTTACAAAGGAACAGAAAGAGGCCATTCAGCCCAAATGGTCTATATTGGTGATTATGCTCCACTCAGAGTCATAGAAGTTTACAGCACGGAAACAGACCCTTCGGCCCAACTTCTCTCCTCTCACCTTTAACCTATGCCCTCTAGTTTTAGATTCCCCTATCTTTGGAAAAAGATGTTGACTATCTAGCTGATCTATGCCCTTCATTATTTTATAGATCTCTATAAGATCACCCTTAAGTCTCCCAAGCTCCAGGGAAAAAAGTCCCAGTCTATCCAACCTCTCCTTATAACTCAAACCATCAAGTCCCATAGCATCCTAGTAAATCTTTTCTGCACTCTGCATTCAAACTGCCTCCCAACTTTTCTCATCTAATTTACCATTGCAATCCTGTATTCCCTTCTATCTCTCATGCTTGCGTAGTTTCCTCTTCAATGTAGCTATACTATTCACTTCAACCACGTTCTTCCCACTCTCTGGATAAAGAAGTTTCTCCCGAATTCTAACAGTCTCTAAGGAAACATTCTCAGAATCCACTCCAGCAAAACCTTTCAGAATTTAAAGAACTCTTATTAGGTCAACCTCCCAAAGGCAACCCAGCCTACCAATCCTTTGATATGTAACCCACACACACAATTCTGCAGAGAAGTTCTCCAAGGATGATACCCGAAAGATTGGATTGTGCAGTGAGTAGTTTTTTTTCATTGGCGGAGACAGGGAGATAAAGTAAAGTAAAAGTAAAGTTTATTTATTAGTCCCAAGTAAGGCTTACATTAACACTGCAACGAAGTTACTGTGAAATTCCCCTAGTCGCCACAATCCGGCACCTGTTCGGGTCAATGCACCTAACCAACATGTCTTTTAGACTGTGGGAGGAAACCAGAGCACCCGGAGGAAACCCACGCAGACATGGGGAGAACATGCAAACTCCACATAAACAGTGACCCAAGCCGGGAATTGAACTCAGGTCCCTGGTGCTGTGAGGCAGCAGTGCTAACCACTGTGCCACCATGCCACCAAGATGCTTCCACATGCTGTGGTCTGCAGTTACACTGAATTGGTATCTGAATCGGTTATCAAATTCTTACTCATTTGTGAGCTCCCTCTGCCTTGGGCTATTTCTCAAACTCAACTTTCCCCCAGATTTTGCACACTCTGCATTGCCTCTATATCCTTTTGATATGATGGCCAGAACTGCATGCAGTACTCTTACGCATGGTCTAACTAAGGCTCAGTACAGGTTTAAAGTAACTTCCCTATCTTATGATGCTGTCCCTCGAGAAATAATTTTTGTCTGCTTGTTTTTTTTAAATGGCCTTGTTAATCTTTGGGGCAATATTTAGTGATTAATGGATTTGTACTCCAAAATACCTTCGTTCCACTATGCCACCTAGACTTATAGCTTCCAAGTAATTAAGTAATCTTCCTATTCTCCCTACTTCAATTTATCAGTGTTGAACCTCATTCGTCAATTATTTACCCTTTTTGTAAGTTTATGAAGTCCTCCTGTAACTTGCTGCAATCCTCCACAGTATTAACTATGCTGGCCTCCAGTTTGGTGACATCCGCAAGTTTAGAAATTGCGTTTTTGACTTCAGCTTAGAACCCCGAGATGACTTTTTAAAAATTCATCAGTTGGACATAGGCGTCACTGGCTGGGTAGCATTTATTGATGTGGAGTATTTGCTACCAAATAAACCTGTTGGACTTTAACCTGGTGTTAAAACTCTTATAGTATTTATTGCCCATCCCGTGTTGCCTTGCTCAGGGGCCAGTTAAGAGTCAACCATATTGCTGTGGCTCTGGAGTCACATGTAGGCCAGGCCAGGGAAGGACGACAGATTTCCTTCCCGAAAGGACATTAGTGAACCAGATGGGTTTTTTTGATAAGCAACAATGGTTCCATGGGCATCATTAGATTAATTCCAGATTATTTTTAATTGAATTTAAATTCCACCACCTGCCGTGGTGGGATTTGAACCCAGGTCCCCAGAACATTAGCTGAGTTTCTGGATTAATAGTCTAGCGATAATATCACTAGGACATCACCACTTTATATGCAGCACACAGCCTGGATGTTAATAATGGAGATCTTGAGGTAATTAAATTATTAAAAAACATTTTCTCTTAAAAAGTTACGATAACTTTCGCAATACGCATCCCACTTTCCATTCATGGTCATTTATCCAAATGGTGAAAATTTGCATCATTTAAAAACAGTGGAGAGAGAGTGGGGGGGAGTGGGGGGGAGTGGGAGGGAGAGGGGGGAGAGGGGGGGAGAGGGGGGGAGAGGGGGGGAGAGGGGGGGAGAGGGGGGGAGAGGGGGGGAGAGGGGGGGGAGAGGGGGGGGAGAGGGGGGGGAGAGGGGGGGGAGAGGGGGGGGAGAGGGGGGGGAGAGGGGGGGAGAGGGGGGGAGAGGGGGGGGAGAGGGGGGGAGAGAGGGGGGGGAGAGGGGGGGGAGAGGGGGGGAGAGGGGGGGGAGAGGGGGGGGAGAGGGGGGGAGAGGGGGGGAGAGGGGGGGAGAGGGGGGGAGAGGGGGGGAGAGTGAGAGAGAGAGAGAGAGAGAGAGAGAGAGTGAGAAAAAATGTGAGAGAAAGAGAGAGTGTGAGAGTGTGTGTGTATATAGAGTGTGTGTGTGTAAGAGAGTGTGAGAGTGTGTGTGTATATAGAGTGTGTGTGTGTAAGAGAGTGTGAGAGTGTGTGTGTATATAGAGTGTGTGTGTGTAAGAGAGTGTGAGTGTGTGTGTGGGGTCAAATGCAAATTGCTAGAACAGCAATCCAACTGAAGAGCACACACGCTCTGATCATGTGCAGATCTAATTAAATATTTAAAAATTTTACCACCAAACCTCACCGCAAATTATGTCCAGGATTTGCAGGCAGTCGAGATGAAATATGAAACAAATTACAAAATGCTACATTTAATAGTGTTTGGGTGGTACACTAAGAATTAATTGGGCAAAGCAGTGATAAAATGATGGGTTTAATGGGCACTATGTTTCTTTGTGATGTGGTTCCATTACAGCTGAAGAATGAATGAGCTCATTAATCCACCTGTGTGAGAGATGCCAAACTAGAGTGTCGACTGTCTCACAAATAATTGTTTTGAGGGGAATGTTAAAAAGCAAACGTTTCAGCATTTGGAAAGTGTGGCTGTAATCGCTAAAAAGTGTGAAATACTAAATGATACTACTGCAGAAGCTGCAAAGCACAACCCCCCCACTTGCAAATATGTTTACAAGCAGCAATGATCTTCAGTGAACTGGAAACTCCAGGTTTTTATTTTATTGCAAAACGGTGGCCAACCTCAAACGTAAAATTTCCCAGTTCCAGAATTACACGAGATACTCGTGTCTAATTTTACTGCCAACTAGCCAGTCAGCATAACTCTCGTTTTGCAAACCCTCAGTTGGTAACTAATGATCCAATTATCCAGTTATGCAAATAGAATTTTCCTTCTCCTCCTCGCAATTCCCCAGCAGAATCACGTCTCCTAATTTGGTGTTTATGCTTGGTCAGTTTAAACGAGTGTGATTAACCAGTACAATGCTCGATGTAACTGAACCAGGTAGGGCCCTGCTTTCTATAACACACTTCAATGTATCAGTGTCTTCTAAATTCCGCCTGGGTTTCACAATTATCTAAAAACAAAACTGCTCCAGAGCTGAACACAAAAGGTGACAGACTTGAAACATTACCTCTTATTTCTCTCTCCACAGATGCTGCCAGACCTGGGGTTTTTTCAGCAATGAACTGTTTTCTTTTAATTTCACATTACCAACATCTGCAGTATTTTGATATCCAGGCAAAAGATAAGTCTGAAGCATTCGTGACAATCTGCAGCCAGAAGTGCCGAGTGGATGATCCATCATAGTGTCCTCCAGGAGGTCCCCAGCATCAGACGTCAGTCTTCAGCCAATTCGATTCACTCTACATGATATCAAGAAACGACTGAAGGCACTGGATACTGTAAAGGTTCCTCCGGGTAGTGTCCTGGGCCCAACCGTCTTCAGCTGCTTCGTCAATGACCTTCCCTCCATCATAAGGTCAGAGGTGGGGATGTTCACTGATGACTGCACAATGTTCAGAACCATTCGTGACTCCTCAGATACTGAAGCAGTCCATGTCCAAATGCAGCAAGAGTTGGAGAATATCCAGGCTTGGGCTGACAAGTGACTTTCACACTCCATGTGCCAGCCAATGACCATCATCAACAAGTGAGGATCTAACCATCGCCCCTCGACATTCAATGGCATTACCATCACTGAATCCCCCACTTTCTACATCACGGGGATTATCCTTGACCAGAAACTGAACTGGACCAGCCATATAACTGCTGCAGCTACCAGAACAGCTCAGAGGCTGGGAATCCTGCAATGAGTAACTCAGTTTCTGATTCCCCAGAAGCCTGTCCACCATCTACAAGGTGCAGGTCAGGGGTGTGGTGAAATACTCTGCATTTGCCTGGGTGAGTGCAGCTCTAACAACACTCAAGAAGCTCAATACCATCCAAGACAAAGCAGCCCCGCTTGATTGACACCCCTTCTACAAAAATGAACTCCCTCCACACTGACGCACAGTGGCAGCCATGTCAGAGGCTTACAGCACGGAAACAGGCCCTTCAGCCCAACAACGTGTACCACCTACAAGACGCACTACAGGAACTCATCAACGTTCCTTAGGCAGCACCTTCCAAATCCACGACTGCTGCCGTCTAGAAGGACAAGGGCAGCAGATACATGGGAACACCACCACTTGCAAGTTCCCCTCCAAGTTGCTCACCATCCTGATTTCGAAATATATCACTGTTCCTTCACTGTCGCTGGGTCAAAATCATGGGACTCGCTCCCTAACAGCACTGTGGGTGTACCTACACCACATGGACTGCAGCGGTTCAAGAAAGCAGCTCACCACCACCTTGTCAAGGGCAATAAGTGCTGGCCTGGTCAGCGACACCCACTTCCCATGGACAATTTTTTAAAAATTAGTTGATTATTTGCTGACAGCCTTAGTGTTGGATTTTACTGGTCGCACTGTTTAAACACAGCCAAGCTCTGGGTGAGTGTGAATAAACACACTCATCTAATCCCCGGTGAGAGTATAATGAGTAATTGTCCGACCTCCACAATTTGGGTCATTAAGTCATCTATATTGTAATTTTTAAGAAAGCAGATTAAAAATGATCAGGATCTGTCAGCGGCGGTGAGATTGTTGCATTCATTTTAACAGGAGCTGGAAGGTGGTCACGGTGTTGAGGCAGTCGGAGGGACTGCTAGCAGTGACTCGAGTTCTCGATAAAGTTAATCACATTGTGAAGTGAATAGAAACAGGTGATGAGAATAAATGGTTTTCTTGTGAGCACAGATAAAGAGAGGACGGGCCAGTAACAGGTCATCGAGCAGGTTGTCTGACCTGACTGTCTGACTCTCTACCATGGCTGCATTCCCAACTGGGCAACATTGGCAAGGGAGCATGGAACAGAACGCTTCAGGACTTCCGCGCCCAATGGGCACCGCGGGGGCTGGAGTGCGTCATTACCCCTGGGAATTATATTTTAATTTAATCAGTTAAATTTCTTTTGAGGTTTTGAATCAATTGCAGTGCCCTACCAGGGGCTGAAATGTTTATATAAATTGGGGAGAGCTACGAGACTGAACAAGTCAATGAACTCTCTCAATGAAGATAAACTGTGCTTTGGTCTCGGCTTCACCAAAAGGCTTGGATCCGCTTCACAGGTCTTCCAGAAACGATCAGCATGCTTAATACGGTTTAAGCCAAAGGACCAGAACCTGAATTTATATAGCGCCTTTAATTGGTAAAACATCCCAAGGCGTTCCACAGGAACAGTAACTAAACGTTGACACCGAGTTACTTCAGGAAATACTAGAATAGAACAGATTCCCTACTGTGCAGAAGGCGGCCATTTGGCCCATCGGGTCTGCACCGAGCACAATCCCACCCTGGCCCTATTCCCGTAACACCACATGTTTACCCTGCCAATCCCCCTGACACTAGGGTCAATTTAGCATGGCCACTCAACCTAACCCACACATCTTTGGACTGGGGTAAACACAGTAAGAAGTTTAACAACACCAGGTTAAAGTCCAACAGGTTTATTTGGTAGCAAAAGCCACACAAGCTTTCGAGGCTCTGAGCCCCTTCTTCAGGTTGGACTTTAACCTGGTGTTGTTAAACTTCTTACTGTGTTTACCCCAGTCCAACGCCGGCGTCTCCACACTGTGGGAGGAAACCAGAGCACCCGGAGGAAACCCACGCAGACACGAGGAGAATGTGCAAACTCCGCACAGACCCAAGGTTGGAATAGAACCTGAGTCCCCGATGCTGTGAGGCAGCAGTGCTGACCCACTGTGCCAACATGCTGACCACTGTGCCAACATGCTGACCACTGTGCCAACATGCTGACCACTGTGCCAACATGCTGACCACTGTGCCAACATGCTAACCACTGTGCCAACATGCTGACCACTGTGCCAACATGCTGACCACTGTGCCAACATGCTGACCACTGTGCCAACATGCTGACCACTGTGCCAACATGCTAACCACTGTGCCAACATGCTAACCCACTGTGCCAACATGCTGACCACTGTGCCAACATGCTGACCACTGTGCCAACATGCTGACCCACTGTGCCAACATGCTGACCACTGTGCCAACATGCTGACCACTGTGCCAACATGCTGACCCACTGTGCCAACATGCTGACCACTGTGCCAACATGCTGACCACTGTGCCAACATGCCGCCCTTATTCAAATTGCACCATCTGCCATGGTGGTATTCGAACCCAGGTGCCCAGCACATGAGCATTGAGCACACGAGTGTAGAGGATAGAAAACCAAAGGTTTGGTCAGATAGGTAGGCTTTAAGGAACAGCTAAAAGCGAGAGAGGGTTGGAGAGGTTTAGGGAGGAAATGTCAGAGGTTAGGATCCATCCAGGAGACACAGCCATTAATGGAGCGAAGGAAATCAGGGCCACGTGAAAGGGAGCAATCAGCGCCATTTTCCTGATGTAGGGCGCCATCCAGAATAAGCAGGGGCGGTACGTGATGGGGCGGGGCTGTATCAATAAAAGAATAATTCTCACTGTCATTAGATTCAGCTACTTTGGTGTTAACCCAAGCAGACCCGTCACCAGTGGATCAGTCACACAGGGATTAACTTAAACCAGATCAATCCAACAGAGGTTCCAATCTTTCAGAAGCTGAAGATTTAGAGAAATCTCGGATTGTGTGTTTTTTTTCTTCAATGCATTCATTCACAGGATGAGTGTGCCAGTGGCAAGGCCAGGTTTAATGGCCCATATACCCTCGAACAAGTGGTGAGTCACCCTGAACTGTTGCTTGATCTGTGTGGCTGGCTTGGACTGTTTTGGAGTCAGCCACATTGTGGTGGGTGTAGATTCACACAAACCCAGACCAGGTGAGAATAGCAGATTGTTACCCGGAAAGAAAGAACCAGATGAGTTTGATGACAATTCAGTAGCTGCGTCTCACCACTTCTCACGCTATCTTTTTCAATTCCAGGTTTATTTTGTGAATCGAATTTTAACTCCCCAGCTGCTGGAGTGGGATTTGAACTCCCGTCTCTGGATCATGAATTCAGGCTTCTAGATTACTGATCCTGCAACATAACCACTACGCTACCATATCAATGATTGACAAAAGAACCATGGAGATGAGGAGGTTTATTTAAAATCATCATCTGGAACTCGCTGCCTGTTCAATAATAACTTTCAAAATGGAATTGGGACAATTTTGCTGGACTGTGGTGAAAGAACAGGGCTCAGTGCGACTAACTCAGGGGAGGGCAGCAAGTGGGCGGCACGGTGGCACAGTGGTTAGCGCTGCTGCCTCACTGCACCAGGGACCCAGGTTCAATTCCAGCCTTGGGTCGTTGTCTGTGTCGAGTCTGCTCGTTCCGCCTCCACCCCCCTATCTGCGTGGGTTTCCTCCCACAGTCCAAAGACGTGTAGGTCAGGGGGATTAGCCATGCTAAACGCACGGAATTATAGGATAGGACGGGGGAGTGGGCCTGGGTAAGATGCTTTCGAAGAATTGGTGCAGACTTGATGGGCCGAATGGCTTCCTCTGCACTGTAGGGATTCTATGGAACTATGGAGGCAGCAGAGTAGTGGTACTATCACTGGGCTCGTAAGCCAGTGACCCAGCTCTGGGGACCTGGGTTCGAATCCCACCACGGCAGATAATGAGACTTGAATTCAATGTTTAAAAAATCTGGAATTAAGAATCTACTGATGACCATGAAACCATTGCCGATTGTCTTAAAGAAAACCCATCTGGTTCACTAATGTCCTTTGGGAAGGAAATCTGCCGTCCTTACCCGGTCTGGCCTAAATGTGATTCCAGAACCACAGCAATGTGGTTGACTCTTAACTATCCTCAGGGATGGGCAATAAATGCTGACCCAGCCAGCGACACCCATGTCCCATGAATGAACAAAGAAAATAAAAATAATTGGCTAGCTCTCTCAAAGGGTCAGCTGGACTATCTTCCTTTAATGAAATAGTAAACCTTCAAATGATTAATTTGTCAAGAAACAGCAAGCAACTTTCAATATCACAAATTATATTTAGCTAGAAAAATAAATATATATTTAGGTATAAAACAAAATTTGACCCTGGGTCATGAAAGGTGATGTTAGGACAAAAGCTTGGTTTTAAGGAGTGTCTTAAATGACTGGAGGGGGGGAGAGACACAGTAAGGAGTCTAACAACACCAGGTTAAAGTCCAACAGGTTTATTTGGTAGCAAACGCCACTAGCTTTCGGAGCCCTGCTCCTTCGTCAGATGGAGTGGAAATCTACACCTGACGAAGGAGCAGCGCTCTGAAAGCTAGTGGCGTTTGCTACCAAATAAACCTGTTGGACTTTAACCTGGTGTTGTTAGACTCCTTACTGTGTTTACCCTAGTCCAACGCTGGCATCTCCACATCGAGAGGGAGAGAGGCAGAGAGGTTTAGGGAGGGAATTCCAGAACTTGATCTGAATGCAAAGTGTGTTGAGTGCAGTTGTTTTAGCTCAGTTAAACAGTGAAACACTTCAGTGTATATTTGTTAAAGCCACGCCCACTAATGCCACACCCTTAGGACTTCCCACGTTAGATCAACAGGACACAAGATCCTGATCCCTGAAGATGTTTGCAGACGGACCATCCCAATGAGAGATGGATCCTGTCGAGTACTTTTGGAAATATCTGAACAATGAGCATCGCTCATCCTTAAAATAGTAGTTGTACATGTAATTAAAGATTTTAAGACAACAAGTTGTCTTGTATTAATAGTTCAAGGGACTGAGACGAGATAGAATTTGCAGTGAAGTGTTCAGGTAAGTACATGTTGAAAAGGGACACATTTGATTATGCTGCTTGAATTTTTATCATCCCTATTTAAAGTCACAACAAAAACAAGCATATATAAAAGGCAAACACAGAAGAACACGCATTGCAGATAATGCAGCGCATACACAGCTCAGACAATGCAACAAGTCACACAGAGGCATTGTACATGCACACGGATGGCCAGTTTATAGACCCTTAGACATCATTCACAATTCTTACCCTGACCGTATCCTACTCTGAAATCTAATTGCTTCTAAATGGGTGCAAATTATCTGCTTACTTGAATCGGTTACTAATCTCACATTACATCTCAGCAACTTATATACATGTGTAATATGTATTATATATTAAAAAGCAATCTTACCAGCATGAGCTCTCTGTATGTGGCTCTTGAGGCCACTAATAAAGGCAGTCTTAAACGAGCAAAGTTTGCATCTGAATGGTTTTTGGTGCCCATGTTGGTTCTGCATGTGGCGTTCCAAGCTGGGAAATTAAAAAACAAGATTCAAATCAAATCAGAAACAGTAAATGCCATCGACAGCAACTTGTGCTTTCGGACTTACAGTGACGGGCTGCGTATTAGTGTGATTTTACACTGCCATAAAGAGGGCAAAGGGGGCGGGGGAAAAGCAGTAATATAAACATCAAATCAGTTGAACAAACTCGTCCCCGCAGAGGGGGGAGTGGGGAAATTTCAACTAAATAAAAGTTGCTGAACTTCCGAGTCTGGGAGAGGGATGCAATGTGAAAGGAACAATAATGTTCAGTCCCACCACCCCAGCATCACAATCCAAGAGCTGAAAAGATTTTATTTTTAAAAAGGTCTTTCTTCAAAAGGTGCGTGCAATCTTTTCCTTTCAGAGCTCAGGTGTTCCACAAGGAAAACTAGTCTGGATTTGTACAGATGTTCAAGACCCAGTCCTGGCCCGGTTCCAGAGTCAACTGTGGTTCCGTATCTAGAACACTCACCTCTTCAGTCAGAAGACTCTGGGTTCAAGCCCCCCTCCAGATGTGTGATGGGGTCATAGAATTCCTAGAGTGCAGGAGGAGACCATTCAGCCCATCGAGTCTGCACCGACTACTATCCCACCCAGGCCCTAACCCCACGTATTTACCCTGCTAATCCCCCTGACACTATGGGGCAATTTAGCATGGCCAATCCACTTAACCTGCACATCTTTGGACTGTGGGAGGAAACCGGAGCACCCGGAGGAGACCCACGCAGACACAGGGAGAACGTGCAAACTCCGCAGAGTGACCTGAGGCTGTAATCGAACCTGGGTCCCTGGCACTGTGAGGCAGCAGTGTTAACCACTGTACCACCGTGCTGCCATCATGCTATGCAGAAATTAGCTGTCCTATTTCCTACACCAATGACTACACTTCACAAGTCCTCCATTGACTAGACACTGCTTTGGGACATTCTGTGGATGTGAAAGGCACTACAGAAATGCAAGACCGACAGACAGAGAACAGGAGGCCATTCAGCCTGCCCTGCCCATGCCAGCTCTTTGAAAGAGCTATTCAATTAGTCCCACGCCCCTTTCCTCGGAGCTCTGTCGAACTTTCCTTCGCTGTTTATATTTCAAGAGAGATCTCACAATTAGCAGAGCGATAATAATTATTTTCATTCATGCAAGCTGAGGGAGCAACCTCGGCCATACCCCAGGGTGAATGCCCCTGCCTTGGGATCTGTTACACCCACCCGAGGGGGCAGACAAGGCCTCTGGTTTGAACCAACACCCCAGGCAGGGCAGCACTCTGCCGGAAAGCACCAGGCTAGAATTCGGGAGTGGAACTTCACAAATTTCTGGTGAGGTGGTAAGAATATACTGCACTTAAATGAAATGGTGCCAACAGGGAAAGGGGTTTAAAAAAATAGAATCATAGATTCCCAACACTCCAGAAAGAGGCCACTCGGTCCATCGAGCCTGCTAGCAATTAGATATTTTTATTCCAGTAAATTAAGATATCCAACCACAGGCTCAACTAGTCTTATTTAAAAAGGTGCATTTTTATGAATTAATGTTAGTAAACAAATTTAGAGAACTGTTCTAAAATGGAGGGCAGTTAAATATTTTGGTAACCAGCTGGGATTTATCATAAAATCTGATGTTTTACTTAGAAACTTAGAAAACTTAGAAACCCTACAGCACAGAAAGAGGCCATTCGGCCCATCGAGTCTGCACCGACCACAATCCCACCCAGGCCCTACCCCCAAATCCCTACATATTTACTCACTAATCCCTCTAACCTACGCATCCCAGGACACTAAGGGCAATTTAGCATGGCCAATCAACCTAACCCGCACATCTTTGGACTATGGGAGGTAACCGGAGCACCCGGAGGAAACCCACGCAGACACGAGGAGAATGTGCAAACTCCACACAGACAGTGACCCAAGCGGGAATCGAACCCAGGTCCCTGGAGCTGTGAAGCAGCAGTGCTAACCACTGTGCTACCGTGCCGCCCAGTACGGCACCTCCTTACCCTCCCGTTTTAGTTAGTTCAGATTTCATCAATGCAAGCCAATTATTCTTCTTTCATCATGATCGGTTTTTGTCTCGGCCTGGGAATGTCTGCAGACAACCAAGGAGTAAAGGGGGTTGCATATTGGGAATCCAATAGCGAGCAGCATGTAATGGAAGGGATCAATTCAGTGTCACACTCAGTTCGCGCCCTCAGCGACAGCGTAATGAGAACGTGGTGAGGGAAGGAGGAGGCCACAGTGGAATGGATGATCTGTGACTTCAGGGAAGTGTCAAAGCCACTGCAGAGAAGGAGATGGCTCACGGTGTTCAACTTCAAGGTATCTGCCACTTCCCATCAGAAGCGGATCGGAGAGAAGTTGGGGGGGGGGGGGTCTGTTTTTTTAAAAAATTCATCCGTGGGACATGGGCGTCGCTGGCTGGCCAGCATTTATTGCCCATCCCTAGTTGCCCGAAGGCAGTTGAAAGTTAACCACATTGCTGTGGCTCTGGACTCACATGTAGGCCAGACCCGGTAAGGATGGCAGATTTCCTTCCCTAAAGGACGTGAGTGAACCAGATGGGGTTTTTCCGACAATCGACAATGATTTCATCGCCATCGGTAGATTCTTAATTCCAGATTTTTAAAAATTGAATTCAAATTCCATCATCTGCCGTGGCTGAACATTAGCCGAGTTTCTGGATTAATAGTCTACTGATAACAGCACTTGACCATCGCCTCCCCGGAAGTTCCCTTCCCTTGATAAAATGGATTTTACCTGTGCAAAGGCTGGCTGCCCGTTACAACTTAAAATGAAAGGGCCCTCATTGCGAGTACATGCATTCTAACCCCAGCAATGAATGCAACAAAGACAAGATGATAATTTCATTGAATGTTCTGATAATTGGCACTGATGGCCGTGCCTACAGCTGCCTGGGACCGAGGCTCTGGAATTCCCTCCCTAAACCTCATCACCCCTCCATTCCTCCTTGAAGACCCTCCAGGAAATCCCTCTGGAACAACTTTGGGGTCACCTGTCCCAAGAGCTGCTTCTGTGGCTGGGTGTCAAATGTGTTGACGCTACAGTTGATGGAACCCAAAGTCTGGATTGCATAACTGGGAAGCGGAACCAGTCAAAAAACAATATCACCGAGAAAAGATGAATTGCACAACACAGCTGGATGAAGTTACCAATTCTCACTCGGCTAATTGACTGACGCTGTAACGTCTGAAAGTAAACACTTCAGCGTGGCAGCTGTGTTTACTTTTTGGATTTGCTTGGTTAGGGATCATAGAAATCATAGAAACCCTACAGTGCAGACACACTCCCACATTCCACCCTTCGTTCAGTCAGTTGTACTGGCGATTCTGGTGCTCGGTAGGATTGGAGGAGGCGATGGCCTAGTGGTATTATCACTAGACTATTAATCCCAAAACCCAGCTAATGTTCTGGGGACCCGGGTTCAAATGCCGCCATGGCAGATGGTGGAATTTGAATTCAATTAAGAAATCTAGAATTAAGAATCTACTGATGACCATGAAACCGTTGGAGATTGTCGGAAAACCCATCTGGTTCACTGATGTCCTTTAGGAAAGGAAATCTGCCGTCCTTACCTGGTCTGGCCTACCTGTGACTCCAGAGCCGCAGCAATATGGTTGACTCTCAACTGCCCTCTGAAATGGCCTAGCAAACCACTCAGTTCAAGGGCAATTAGGGATGGGCAATAAATGCTGGCCCAGCCATCGATGCCCGTGTCCCACGAATGAATTTAAAAAAAAAACCTTGGGGCCTAATGGTTTGCAGCCTCACTGTGCCCTCAGTGGAATCAGACATCTACGGTTCACTTACTTCTGCCGGAAGGCAGTGACGAACAAACAGTACTGGCAGTGGTGTTTGCCCTCACGGCTGAACAACGCGGAAGCTGTGTGACTCCTTTCATGGGACCGCAGCCCTTGCAAAGACATGAGAATCCGATCACACTGACTGCAGGGGTAGCCTCCAATGGTAGCGTCCACGCCAGTGGCATCTTCCTCCCCCTCCAAATTCTGCTGCTCTGGCAACATTTCCGACGATTTTTCAGCCAAACATATTGAAGTGCTATCCCCATCTTTGTCCTGTTGGGAAAAGAGCGTTAAGATCATAAACAGGAGCGGGAGTCAGGCATACAGACCCTTTCAGCCTGTTTCACCACAAAATCACAGCTGATCTTCAAATCAACTCCAGCTTCACACATTATCCCCATGTCCCTTACTTCCCTTCGAGTATAAAAGACGTCCATCGATCTCAGTCATGAATAAACCCATTGACTGAGCATTCACAGACCTTTGGGGGAGAGAATTTCAAAGATTCACAAACCTCATGAAGAAATGTCTCATCTCAGTCCTAAATAGTTGACCCCATGAAGGAATGAAGATAGACAAAAATGTATCATTCATCGAGATTTTGAACAAGAGCGTACCAACATACTTTATGCTGTGGATGGTAACACAAGGGAATTCAGTTACACAGAAAGACGGAAGAATCTGGGGTCATTCTTTTACAAGACAAGGAAATTAAGGGGTGATTTAAAGGAATGAGGCCTCGTGATGAAATATATAAGGCGTTTTCAGTGGCAGGAAGATCAGTATCTAGAAGAACGAAAATTTAATTGGCAAAAGAACCACAGGAAGGAGATGAGGTGATTTAAAAATAATAATACAGCTGTTGTGATTTGGAATGTGGGGCCTGCAGGGGCGGTCGAAGCAGATTCAATAATAACTTCCAAAAGAGAATTGGATGAATAATTGAAGAGGAAAGATGGGCAGGATGGGGCTGGGGAGGAGTGAGTTAATAGTTGCTGCGTAGAGTTGAAATGTGGCTCCTCATGGCAGGGGGTGAGGGTGCAATTATTCAGTTTGGCTGCCCACCTCTCTTCCATGGCTGTGTCCGTTGTCCACTGTTCCCAGAGAGGGAGCTTGCAGCTTCGACTCAAGCCCTCCCACCACCAGTGGGCACCAGAGGGACAGGAGGACACCAGGGACAGCATCATGCTTTAAGTTTCCTTTCCTTTTACTTAGTGTTCGGAGTTCACGGATTGTGCCCCTTTAAAAAGCGGGCATCTTTATTAATTGGATTTTCAAATGGCATCGTCTCAGAGGGCAGTTGATGCCACTCATGCGTCGAATCGATGTGCAACATGAAAACTTGTTGGCTGCAATAATGATGGCTCAAATATCAGTGAACATTGCAGCAACCAGTGCATAGCTGAAGTCAGATACATTAGTGCTAATTACACAATTTGATTTGCAGCCTCAAGCTGCATCGCCAAGCGAGTCACTCCAGGGTACACACGGGTTTAAAAACATCTCTTCCTCAACTCCTCTAGTCACAGGTGTTACAGAACGCCATGAAAAACAAACATCTTATTCGCTATAACACAGAGGGCTGCTTATTCACAAACGCGTTCCATGCGCATTCCTCCCCTGACGTAAAGGATGACTTATTCCTGTACCCAATTCTCCAGAGATTAATCGCGTATTTGAACCATTAGCCATACGTGTGTTGCTGAGCTGTAGAAACGTGCAATTTAAGAGCTGGACTACACAGTTAAGCAAGGAGCAGATCACCCCACTTTGCTGGGACATGGATTTAAATAAAACCAGTGCAAAACAAAAACAAGTTGCTGTAAGATCCGACTCCAGCATCCTTTCAGATCCAAACCTTAACCACTCTCCAGGCGAAGAAATTTCTCCTAGTTTTCCCCTTGGTTCTTTTGTCCATTATTGTAGACCTGGAAGCTTTGGTTACTGACCCACTTGCCAGAGAAAACTTTCAAAACTCCAAACCTCTATTAAATCATCCTATCGCCAGCTCTGCTCAAAAGGAGAAATCTCCCAGCTTCTCCAGTCCCTCAGAACCGAGACAGATAATGGCCCAGATTTTGCAATGTCAGCATTCACCACTGAAACTCACATCAACTTCTGGATGCTGCGTGTGGTTAAATGCAGGTAGGAATGGGGAGCAGGAATTTCCCCTCCACCACTTTCAAAAGCATTAAGTCACATCTTGTTGATTGAGGTATGACCAGGTCTCTAAATGTGTGTTAGATTTGATTTATTGTCGCGTGAATTAACATAGTGAAAAGTATTATTTCTTGCGCGCTATACAACCAGAGCATACCATTCATAGAGAAGGAAAGGAGAGAGCGCAGAATGTAGTGTTACAGTCATAGCTAGGGTGCAGAGAAAGATCAACTTAATGCGAGGTAGGTCCATTTAAAAGTCTGACGGCAGCAGGGAAGAAGCTGTTCTTGAGTCGGTTGGTACGTGACCTCAGACTTTTGTATCTTTTTCCTGACAGAAGAAGGCGGAAGAGAGAATGAGCTGGGTGCGTGGGGTCCTTAATTATGCTGGCTGCTTTGCTGAGGCAGCGGGAAGTGTAGACAGACTCAATGGATGGGAGGCTGGTTTGAGTGATGGATTGGGCTTCGTTGATGACTCTTTGTAATTCATAATTACTTCCAAACTCCTTCAATGGCCCCAAAAGCCTGATTTTACAATTGTGCAACATCAAATTTCTCTATTATGATAGAATACCACTTAACCTTATTTCAACTTTTACTTTAATCCCATGAACATGTGACAGTTATCCATTTTGCTGTGTGCCAAATGATAACTCGATGGAAGATAATCAGTGCTTTTAACTTCCTGGTTTGCAGTCTGTGAGAATATCTCAATGTGATTGGCTGCTTACTCTGACATCACTGTTGCTAGGTGCTTGGCGATCCCCTTGACCTGCCGCCAGATTCCAGGGAAAGGGAAATTCATGCCACAGAGATTGCAAGATCTTTGTGGGAAGCTTTCTTCATGGTTAGCAACAAGAGCTGTCACTGACCGCCAAGTGGAGGCCTATATCTTAATTTAAATCTACTATTTTAAGTTCACGTATTAGTGTCTTACATTAACACTGCAATGAAGTAACTGTGAAAATCCCCTAGTCACCACACTTTGGAGACAGTTTGGGTAACAATGAGGGAGAATTTAGCATGGCCAATGCACCTAACCAGCACGTCTTTCAGACTGTGGGAGGAAACCGGAGCACCCGGAGGAAACCCACGCAGACACGGGGAGAACGTGCAGACTCCAAACAGACAGTGACCCAAGCCGGAAATTGAACCCGGGTCCCTGGCGCTGTGAAGCAGCAGTGCTAACCACTGTGCCACCGTGCCTCCCGTCTTATATACTTGGACAAAGAACTTAATCACATGCATTAAATCAGCAGTTACGCCAATTCCAACCATTTCCTGGTCAGTGTTAGTGAGTCAATAATAGTTTAATGCCACAAGTTGATACAACTTAGCCTGCATAGTACTAAAGAACAATTTTTGGACGGCCATTTAGATAAAGTTGCCTTCATCTCTGGTGTCCCGAGATTAAACCTAGCCCAAGGAAGGTTAGGAGTAATGTTCACAAATGCGACATCGTGTATATTAAACAAACTGATGATATTGAAATTGTATCAAAGCAGAAATGAGTGAGCCGAGAGCTAGCCAATCAAGACGTGGGGTTAGTAAGTGTTGTATTCCCTGGAATTAGCAAGGGGTGATCGGATCAAAGTTTCCGAGGTATTAATGGAACTGATGAGGAGAAACTATTGCCGCTGCTTGGGAAGTCTACGACTGAGGAACCTAAAAGTTCGAGCCAGAGCTTTCAGACCATAAGACATAGGAGCAGAATTAGGCCACTCGGCCCATCGAGTCTGCTCCGCCATTCAATCATGGCTGATATTTTTCTCATCCCCATTCTCCTGCCTTTTCCCCATAACGCCTGATCCCCTTATTAATCAAGAACCTATCTCTGTCTTTAAGACACTCAATGACCTGGTGTGAAATTAGGAAACATTTGTACACACAAGGGTGGTAGTGGTTTGGAGCTCCCTCCCACAAATGGCAACTTTAAATCTCTGACTGATGGATCTTTCTTATACAAAGGGACATGTGGCAATGGTGGGTAGAGAGAGTTAGGCCACCGAGCAACCATAATCTCATTGAATGGTGAAAGGGGCTGAACGGCCTCCTCCTGTTCCTATTCCATATAGAAACCAGAGGACGCGCAACTTGCACCACCCTCCTTCCCAAAATAAGGAAGGTAGTTCCAACTGCACCCTGGTGCCTGTGTGTCGAGTTTCCAATTTAGAAAGTCAGTCCAGTGACTCTCAAAGCTCGTCCCCATCTGCCTGTCATCCTTCAGCTGATTTATGGGCTAATTTCTCAGGGCCAACAAGCAGGCACATGAGCTTTTGTTTGAAGATTTCATAGCCAAAGGGAGTTGGAGAGACTACACTACAGGCCAGATGGCCAGGCCTAGCAGAACGCAGCTTTCTGTCAGCTCAACAGAGCAGCGTTGATCATTTTAATCACATCGCTTTCTCCTAGTCACAGAAACTTAACAAAAGGCCAGGGGAGGAGGGAATTACGCAGAGGCATCAAAGCAGAAACAGCACGAACGATGATCGATTCGAGAAACCCGTTTGCGTACTTGTTGCAAGGTCGCTCCACAGCTGAGACGTGAGGAGCGGGGCTGGAACAGACGCGACGGCCCATTTGAAAGCGGTGACATAATAATAAAAGCGAATTACCGCGGATGGTGGAATCTGAAACCAAATGAGAAAATGCTGGAAAATCTCAGCAGGTCTGGCAGCATCTGTAAGGAGAGAAAAGAGCTGACGTTTCCAGTCCAGATGATGACGAAGCGTCAGCTCTTTTCTCTCCTTACAGATGCTGCCAGACCTGCTGAGATTTTTCCAGCGTTTTCTCTCGGTGACAGCGGTAACGAGTGTACAATAGTAAAGCTCACCTCTTCACTCCGAGTGGCATCCAGCGACTCGCCAAAGGCAACGTGTTTGCGAAGGTGGTTGGATATGGCTCTGGGCGTTGGGTGGACCTCGAAGCAGAAACTGCACTTGTAGCCCACAACATTCCGCTCTTTAACCAATGGAGCCGCGCTTGTCGCCGGGACGGCATCCGGCTGCAGTGAGAAAGAGGGAGTACGGGCAGCGAATAGTTAACAATTTTACATTGACAGACGCAGAGAGAGCATCAATTGAAGCAAGAAACAAAACTGGATGGAGCGGTTTTCCGCTCGCTCTATCAGCTGTTGCTCAGTGGGTAAGCAATCCCACCTCAGAGTCTGAAGGTTGTTGCTTCAAATCCCACTCCAGGACTTGAGCCCATAATCCAGGCTGACACTCCCAGCACAGTACCGAGGGTCAGCGGCTCTGAGAGAGGACCCCTCTTTCGGGGTGCCAGTGGGGGGGGGGGATATTAAATTTGACACCTCAGGTAGACACCAAACATCCTCTGGCCAATATTTCAAAAGGGATCAGAGTTTCCTGGACGGCATCTTTCCCTCAAACAGAAACAGGAGAAAGAGATGATCCACTTGTTATCACTGAGCAGCCTGTTTTGCTGTCAGGAGAGTGATGCTTCCTTCAATCCTAAAGCACGGAACTGGCTGTAAAACACTTTGGGAAAACCTGAAGTCAGGAAAGGTGCTATAGAAATGCAAATCTTTACTGTCGGTTATGAATACATACGATAGTCACATTGATGTGCTCCCGTCCCAATGACCCAGCCTTTGAGACAAATCCGGTTTCGTTAATTGTATTTTGGCCACTCAGTCAAACCCTCCATGTTTCAGTTTACAAAGTGAAAACTTTTTTTCTTTGATTTAAAGGGCAACAAGCTTTCACACCAAAG